>NW_010406980.1:15268-21465 GCF_000710305.1 Buceros rhinoceros silvestris | reverse complement strand
GTGCCCGGGGGGGTGGGCCTGCCATTAGTGTGGGCTGGGGGAGCCACTTTTGGGCTGCACCTTGGTCAAAGGGGAGGTTTGGGGGCCGTGGGTCCCTGTTTCCAGAGAAGGAACAGGATGAGTAACCTCTGGGCTCTCCCAAACCCCACTGGAGTTGGGGAGTTGGGAAGGGTTAAGCAAGTATGGCTTGACGTGGTGTTGTGTAACCACCCGGGCCGTGTTGTCACGGCATAATTGTATCTGACGGTGTTTTGTCAGTCATGTGACAGGTAGCTCAGGTTGAGCCTTGCCTGCTGCAGATTATTTTAAGATAATCTGAAGAGGAAATGACAGCAAATACGACAACGAGAAGTAAAAACAGAGAGGCGACGGTCGAAAGTCTCCACTAAAGCCGCACTGCTGGGACTCTGGGCCACACATACCGAGCACCCAAGAAGCCACAGCAGGAGCCAGATGTGGGGCTTAACACCCTCCACCCAAGCAAATCCCAGGGCCTGAAGCAGAAATCCTCATCCAGCCCCTCCCCAGCGATGGAGGTACCACCCTGTGACACCTGCAGAAGGGTAAAACAAGTTGAAGGCAGCGTTTGACCCAAGTTTCCTCCTGTTTGCCAGCGTGAGAACCTGCTCGTCCTACGGCGAAAGCTCTTGCTGTGCGAAGAGGCCGATTTGCATCTGCTCTGCTCAGCCACCGAGAGCCGTAAAAATGTTTGGCCGCTCCTTTGGTTTGAAGCTGTAAATAGGAAACGCACCTTCTGCTCAAACGTGACCTCATCTGGGGTCGGGGGAACTTTCTGTTGTCACTGAGAGCAGTGATGAACCCTCGGGAATCCCGGTCAGCATCTGGGGTGGACTGGGGTGACCTTGGCAGTGGAAATACAACGGTACAGGCTGCATTGTCCTCGTTCGGCCCCGACTGATGATGGTGGGTCTGGGCTCAGCATGGCCCAGCATGTTCACCTACTGCGTGTATCTGGCTGTGGGGTTCAGAAAGCGGCGGTTGAGTTTGCTCCTCCTCAGCCACTGCCGTAACCAGCACCTTCATGTTCCTGCCACGACTTCTGTAATTCCCTGATCAGCCAAAAGGGTTTTACTTGTGATGGTGGGAGAAAAAAAATGAAGGAATGGGAAATAAGCAGTTGAAAGACATACAGAATTCCAGTCAAGGGAATAATTTGTTCCTATCGCGAACACAAACCCTACAAAGTGCCCTCTTATCTTCAGGGCTTTGATTTCTTCATTCCTCTGCCTGTATGACATGAAGTTGTGAGACCAAGACATGGGTTTTTAAAAGCACTGCTGCTTTCACATGCTGTTGGTGGTGCTGCTCCTGGGAGCTGCCCTCCCGGAGGCTTCAGGGGTGTGAGGATGACCCTGGAACGCGGTCATGTCCTCTGGGTGCTGGCAGAGGTGGGGGAAGCTCTTTCCTGGAAGCCACACTGCCAGAGATAGCACCAGAAGGCTTTTTTCTGGAGAAGTTTGTTGCAGCCTGATGTTCCTGAAAGCTCGTCTGGTCTTTTTTTCCTGTTGGTCTGATAATCTAAATAGAATTTTTCTCTTCCAGCAAAGCTCGTCTTGCTGACAGTGCTGCCATGCTGGGTCAGCGCTGCTACCTCGTATAAGCTCTGCCAGAGACATGGAGCTGCTGGAGCGGGGCCGAAGGAGCCTCAGGAGTGACCCGAGGGTGGAACCCTCTGCTGGGAGGAGAGGGGAGAGAGCTGAGGGGGTTCAGCCTGGAGCAGAGAAGGCTGCGGGGAGACCTTAGTGCAGCCTGTCAGTGCCGCAAGGGGTTTCCAAGAAAGCTGGTGAGGGGCTGCGGGATCAGGACAAGGGGTGTTGGTTCAGCTGACAGAGGAGAAATTGAGACCATAGAGAAGGAGAGATCGTTTGTGCTGAGGGTGGTGAGACCCTGGCCCAGGCTGACCCAAGAGGTGGGAGCAGCCCCATCCCAGGTCGGGTTGGCCCTTGGGGCTCTGAGCACCCGGCTCTGGGTGCAGATGTCGCTGCTGCCTGCAGGGGGTGGGACTGGAGGAGCTTTGAAGGTCTCTTCAACCCAAACCAGTCTGTGGTTCTGTGTGCCTCAGTGCTAGACGCAAATGGGAATTCGGGTCTCTTAGTCCACCCAGCATCTCTTGAGTCATGCACCCAAATCCAGGCAGGCTCAGCTTCATTCCTTTGCCTTCAGCAAACCCAGTTCTGCGGCTCGGCGTGAGCCCTGTAGGCTGAGGAGCCCTGAAGCTGGTCCATCTCGTTTGCAGTGAGCTCCTGGTGTTGCAGTAGCACGAGGTGGAGTAACCAAGGCCCTGCTGACATGCTGTGAAGCCGTGTGAGCCTTTCGCAGGCTGCAGGGCCGGGACAGGTGTGTGGGCAGCGATGGCTTCGAGCCCTGGAGCTGGTGTTTGCTGTGCTGAGCTGCGCATGGGTGCACAGAGGTGGCTTTTGCCTCCTCTCCGTAGGAGGGGAATGTGGTTTGCGAGTGCAAGAGGACAAAGCTGTAAAAACCAGCTGAACAAGGTGTTATTTTGCAGTCAGAAAGGGGTAAATCAGCTCCCGAAGGTCTGCAGGGGTTTGGCCAGCCAGGTTTCTCTGCCTGTCTTCGAGGGAGGCTGTTCTTGACGTGCAGTCCAAGGACCACAGCCTGCAGGTCTGAGCGTCCAACTGGAAATCGCCCTGTGCCAAAAGCTCATCCCAGCTCAACCTCCCAGTCTCCTCACCCTCGGTTTCCCAGAACACTGGTCCCTGTGTTGTGGGAAAGGCTAGAGAATAGAGCTCGTTAATCAATCCGTGTTTGCCGTGCGTGCTCTGTGGGCGGATGTGTCTGGGTGTGCTGCGGGGAAGGTCCATCCCTGAGCTTCTGGTGGCTGTGGGAACCAGCACTGGCAGCTGGAGGGTTGGAGCAGGAGCCCAGATCTCAAGTTGTGCTGCTGGTGAGTCACGGGCACTTCAAGTCTTGACAGGTATCTGAATTTTGCTGGAGGTGTTAGAGAGGTGTCTTGCTCAGGGCTGACATCGCTGTGCTCAGCACTAGGCACTGAAGATGGATCCTGGGAGGGCACGTGGGCTCTTCCCTGTGGAAAAATCGCCTCAGTTTGAATGATTATGGGCACCGTTGGGCCACCGATGTGTTCAGCGGACCAGGGAACTCACCAGACCCACGGTGGTGGTCGAGCTCCGGCACAGTAATGGGTTTCTGGACTTTAGCTAAAGCTCTAGTCTAAAGCTTTCAGTCTGAAGCTGCTTCTGCTGGATCTGCAGGAGCTTTTGACCACTGGGCTGAATCTGCTTCGCTTCCACTGTGTATCACACAAAAGAGCTTCTGAATTAGATGTTGCTTGTAAAAATGCTCTGGGCTCCGTGGCTGCATCCAGCCGGTGGTTGAAAGCTCAGGCTTTCACCTGGCGCAGCTCAGTGCCGGTGGGCAGCAGCTGATGGCACAATACCCTTGGCTGTAGGGCCACCTTGGGCCTTCGTCATGGAGCTGGGAGAGAGGGATGGCAGATAAATCCTCATCCCAGTTTTCCAGACCCAGCCTCAGTGATCAAGACTGGACTCTGGAGATCCAGATGCTCCAGGGACTGGTTTTATTTTAGATGAATACACAGTGACCATCAGTGTCCATAAAGACAACCAGGGAAGGATGTACCTGGGGATGTGCTCCTCAGCCATCCCTCCCAAGGGGCTGGGAAGCTGCCGTGGAGCCCCGTTACCAGCACAAGACTCCACCAATGTCTGTGCAGGGTCTGGGAAGAGGATGTTGCAAGTTTCCTTTTAATCTCATGTAGTTGCTAACTGGAATTTTTTGTGTGTTTTTCAGGTGCTGGAGAGTCTGGGAAAAGCACCATCGTGAAGCAGATGAAGTAAGTGAGAGCGCAGGCATGTAAAATGGGGAGGAGGGAGAAATCGGTGGTGCCCGCCGATTTGGCTGGGGAGTGATGGCTCGTTTCTCTCGCAGGATTATTCACGAGGATGGCTACTCAGAGGAGGAATGCAAACAGTATAAAGTGGTTGTGTACAGCAACACCATCCAGTCCATCATTGCAATCATAAGAGCCATGGGGAGGCTAAAGATAGACTTTGGGGAAGTTGCCAGAGCCGTAAGTATTTCACTTATTTCCCTTAGTCTGAGGCTGAGAATTGTGTCAGTGAGTCCTAGAAATTCGGCCCGTGATGCTCGCAGGGGAAATGTTTGCTAACAAGACAGAATAGCCAAAGAGCTTCTGTAACTTGGAACGTGTGACCAGTACAAAGTGGCTGGGATTTCACTGAGGTTACAGGTAAGAACCTTCAGGAGTTTGAATGCTCAAGAAAAAAATCTCCAAACCCTTGTCTAAACTATTTGAATTTTTGACAAGATTCTCAGTGCTGATTTAAGCTGTTTGACGTCAGTCTCCAGCAGCTTCACAGGGAAATCTTTAAGCTGAGCCAAATAAATGTTAATCTTTCACTGCTTGTCCTTGTCCTCTTGGTTTTGGGGGGGTTTGAGGCCCTGCTTTTCCCCACCTGTCTGTTCTGCACAGTCCTTGGGCTGTTTGTAGTGTTCACCTCCAGCACTTCAAGGTGGTAGGAATGAAGTTGGGAAGCCTTGACCCCCGTGGTGGCAGGGATGGGGAGTCGGGGACTCCTGGAAACATGCAGGAGGCAGAAATGGTGTGTGTCAGCCCAGGGCAGTGGCTGCGCAGCCTGAGGCTCTTGATACCCGGCACTAATTCCTCATCCTCAGTTAATGTGTGGTAAGTGAAGTGACCTGCTTTGCTTCCTTGTGATGCAACCGCTGGAATTCATCCTGGCTGAAGGGCACGTTAACCCAAGCTGTCGTTCAGCTCCAGGTCCTCCCTGGCGTCCCCTCCACCATTCCTCCGTGCTTGTCGAGCAGTCATGTCAGCCTGCTGCTGCAGCTGGAGGGCTGAGGGTGGTAGAAGCTGAGTTCCTTCCTCAGGTGACCTGCCCGGGCTTCGCAAAAGCAGAACAAGAGCTGAGTGTCAACAATGTCCCCGTGTCCCAGTGCACCTCAATGGGCAAATAACTTGCTGCATTATTTAGGAGCAAGGCTGAGGGAAACCAAAGCCTCACAAGTCACCAGAGAGGTCTTTGGGTTGAAGGGATCTTCAACGCTCCTCCAGTCCCACCCCCCGCAGGCAGCAGGGACGTCTGCACCCAGAGCAGGGGGCTCAGAGCCCCAAGGGCCATCCTGACCTGGGATGGGGCCAGGGATGGGGCTTCTGTCACCTCTCGGGTCAGCCTGGGCCAGGGTCTCCCCACCCTCAGCACAAACAATCTCTCCTTCTCTCTGCTCTCAATCTCCCTCTGTCAGTTGAACCATCAGCCCTTGTCCTGTCCCCACAGCCCCCGCTGAACAGCCCCTCCCCAGCTTTCTTGGAGCCCCCTTGCTGCACTAAGGTCTCCCTGGAGACACCAGGTTTCCACAATATATTTCCCATGCGGATGCTGCCTGTTGCGGTGGAGTGACAACCCCTGCAGCAATGGCATGGCAGAAGCATCCCCTGCCACCCCCCATCAGTGCATTTTCCACCATGGGCTGGAGCTTCTTGCCCAGAATTTACCTTGCAGGAGGAAAACAACATGATGAGTTAGGGGGGAAAGACTGGGCAGATGGCATGAGGGGAGCATGAATCGTTGCTGCAGCCCCTGGGATTGTTGCTGATGTTAAACCTCACTGTTCTTTGTGACCGTAGAAGAGGTTGTACGCCCTGACCTGACCTTGTTCCCCTCTTGCAGGATGATGCCCGTCAGTTGTTCGTGTTGGCTGGAAGCGCAGAGGAAGGCGTGATGACGGCCGAGCTGGCCGGCGTGATCAAGCGGTTATGGAGAGACACGGGAGTTCAGGCCTGCTTCAGCAGATCGAGAGAGTATCAGCTCAACGACTCGGCGTCATAGTAAGAGACCATTGACCAGCCTCTGGGCTCGTCCCAAATGGGGTTCAGAAGGGGTTGGGGTGACCGGGAGCAGGGTGGTACTTGGGGTGAGGGGGTGGATAGAAATCCTGGTCTAACTGGCTTACACAGAGCTGGACTCACAAGGTGAGTTGGTGCTTTAGCTCACAGAATCCCAGGCTGGCGGGGGTTGTAGGGGCCTCTGGGGATCACCCAGTCCAACCCCCTGCTCCAGCAGTTGCCCAGTTTGATGTCCAGGCAGGTTTGGCATCTGTCCAGAGTAGGAGAACCCCCAGCCTCTCCGGGC
>NW_010406980.1:14631-15187 GCF_000710305.1 Buceros rhinoceros silvestris | reverse complement strand
GAGACCCCCCAGCCTCTCCGGGCAGCCTGGGCCAGGGCTCCCTCACCCCCACAGCAGAGAAGTTTCTCCTCCTGTTCTTTATCAGATCAGTTTTACTGCTTGCCTTCCCCGTGTGTAGTGCTGGAAAAAAAAACATTTCTTGTTCTGTGCCTGGGTGAATTTGCCCCAGGTTTTTAGTGGCAGGGGCTTGGCTACATCACCTGCACTGTCCCCACAGAGAGGAGTGACACCTCCTGAAACTGAGCCCTAGTGGAACCACCAAATTTGGGGTGAACAACTTCCAATAGTGGGATCTGCTTAAGAAGGCCCCAAAAGTGACCCAAGGGTGGAACCCTCTGCTGGGAGGAGAGGGGAGAGAGCTGGGGGGGTTCAGCCTGGAGCAGAGAAGGCTGCGGGGAGCCCTTAGTGCGGCCTGTGAGTGCTGCCAGGGGCCTCTGAGAAAGCTGGGGAGGGGCTTTGGATCAGGGTCTGTTGGGACAGGACAAGGGGTGATAGGTTCAACTGGAAGAGGGGAGATTTAGATTAGATGTAAAGAACTAATTCTTCTCTGGGGTGA
>NW_010406980.1:11155-14504 GCF_000710305.1 Buceros rhinoceros silvestris | reverse complement strand
ATCCCAGGTCAGGTTGGCCCTTGGGGCTCTGGGTGCAGATGTCCCTGCTGCCTGCAGGGGTTGGACTGGAGGAGTGTTGAAGGTCTCTTCAACCCAAACCAGTCTGTAGTTCTGAAATATCCTGCCACTGGCAGGTCAATACTCATTGCTGTTCTCTGTAACAGCCCTCGCTATGCGCCTGTTCCGGGGTCTGACGCCACTCGGGCAGCACTGCCGGCTGCTAGAAACCTGATTATTGTTCTGTTTCTCAAACGCATGCAATCTCTTAATGATGGGGAAGTCATGAAGAGATAAACGGGCTGCTGCTGGCTGGCTAACAGAGCTCTGACTAAATACCTCCTCTGTTTCCAAGAGGCAGGTTCATGCAGGAAGGGGAAACTGTTTCTTTTAACGAGCAAAACAGTTGTTGCTTTTTTCTTTTTTTAGAACAAATATTTGGAACTCTAAAGGCTGATTTTGGGGTTAATAATGACCGGCTGAAAACTCATCTCAATTTAGCCAGGTTTTAAGCCTTTGAAAAATTCATTTGGAAATGCCTTTATAAAGAAACTGTTGATGTGTGAGAGCAGGCTCCCGCAGGCGCTTTCTGTGCAGAGCTAGAAAATAAAGGAGAATTTTTTTTTTTCTAAATCTGCAGCGCCTCGGCAGGGATCATGGGTTTAGATCAAGGTGAGGGAGCTGCCAGGAGCCTTCTCATATTCCTCCCTGCCTTTACAGTTCAAGGGAGGAGGGAGGGCATAAGTTAACGCAGAGCGGGGAAGAGGGAAAGATGAAGGACTTGTTGAGCAGAGGATCCAGGGCAGAAAGCGTGCGTGGCTGGGTGGAACTTGAGGAAGCTGAAGATGAGGAAACCTCGGCTTTGTGGTCTTTGAAAGAGAAGGAGAATTGCGGGCTGGGGCAGAAGGGGCTCAGAAGTGGCGCAGGCTGGGGAGAGAGGAGCTTGTCGGGCTAGTCAGTGCCCAGAGACAGGGTTTGGAGGGTTGTTTCAGTTCCTGAGTAACTGCAACCCACTCGTGTCCAGCTTCCGGTGCTGGTACATGCTGTCACGGCTGCTGTGGGCTGTGGCTGTTGCGGGCTGGTGCCAGCTCCATATGGCAGAGAGATTCCAGCCTGATGATGACCCATGTGGCAATCTTCTGATAGGAGAATTTTCCTTCCCGTCCTCAGACCACAGGAAGTTGCAGCAAAGCGGCGTTGTTTGGAGCTGTAGCTCAGCAGCTTAGTGCACTGCCTTTGGGCCTGACAGTCCCAGTTCCGGCTGCGGGGAGCTCTTGATAATAAATGCTTTGTGTGATGCTTTCAGAGCTAGGTTGGGCTGAGAAGTGGTTTTTTGTTGTTGGTGGGTTTTTTGCAGCACTAAAACTTGGGCAGAAACTACAGCTCCCTGCACATGCAGGTACTGAACCAGTGCCGGCCCTGGGAAGTCTCAGAGGGTCACGGAGACGAACCCAGGCTTTTGGTCAGCTCGTGGTTGCACTCGAGCCCGTGTTTTCCCAAAGGAAGGGAAAGCCACGCTGCCTTTTTGCAAGCTGATGTTTGCGAAGCGGTGGCGGCAAAGCTTGAGAAAGGGCTGGTCTGTAAACACAGGGCTCCAGGGTGGGGAGCGAGCGCTGCAGCCGCGGCCTGTGAAGGGGGCTGCGAGAAGAGGTCAGGGCTGCGTGGGACGTGGGAGGGAGCGGCAAGGTGTGTGTTTTCGGTTCCCAAAACACCATTTGTGAAGAACATCTTGAAGTGTTCAGACGGCCCCCGTGGCAACCTCCACTCTCAGACTGTGCTTTTCCAGCTGGTTTCTATTTTTTGTCAAGTTTCACTAAATCTATACGTGGTCAAGGGAAACGGCCAGGCTTTTTCGGCTCCTCAGCCTGGCTTTGCTGGGGGGCACGGCTGGCTCTGGCCAGGCACGGGGTGGCTAGGGGAGGCCAGGCACATGCACTCGGGCAGTTCTGCTACTGAGAAATCTCCTGGGCTGGGTCTTCCAGCTGCTTAAGCATTTCCACGGGATTTGCCCTTTGAGTCTCCCTAGAATTCGTCTGGCAAAGTGTATTTTTGAAGGCAGTTTGTGCTTAGTCTGATACACCTTGTCCTTTGCAAGCGGTTTGGTGAAGGTTGCCAGGCTCCCTCTGTGCCTCAGGGGGCTCCCTCCGTGCCGGCTGCCTGAAAAGTCTGCAGTAGGAATTATACCCCTTTCCCTGCCCAGACTTGTGATGCTCTGGCAGCAGATGCTTTCCAGCTTCAGCTTGCCCATGGATCCCATCGCCACTGACCCCTATCAGAGCCGGGCTGTTGGAATCGCTGGGTCTGTTCTTGGCCATTGCTCCCACCAGCTCCTGAACCCCCATGTCCCAGCTAAACTCGTACTGGTAGCGAAGGGGCAGGGGAGGAAATCTGCATTTTATTTCCTCGGCACAAACATTTCTGAACAGAAGCTTAATGAAGGTAAATACTTTCTGAATTCTGTTTTACAAAGCTAAAGCTAAAGCCAGTCCCCAGTGTAAGCTTTGGGTGCTGCATCTTCTGGTCAAAGAGCTGTTCACAAACCCCTCGTTCCACTGAATGTGGCAGGAGTTGGCCCATTCTGGCCTAAAACCGCCCGCGGATACCAGCTCTGTGAGAAGAGCCCCGCGGCACTGGGTGAGCATGGGCGGGAGGTGACGGGTAGGTTGGATTCTTCTGGGGCTCAGAAAATAGGTCAGAGCTCCGCAGACGTGCTGGCAGTCCCGGCCAGGGGAGATGCTGAAGCTGAGGGGAGGAGGATGTCGCCGGGTGATGAAGGCAAGTGGAAACATGGGTTCCTGACCCAGCTTTTGGGTGTGTGGGAAGGAGCGATTGCCGGCTGGCCACGGGTCTGTGGTGACAACACCAGACTGGCAGGGCCAGGTTTGTCACACCAGCGCAGAGCTGTCGTGCTGCTGAGACCTCACGATTACAGATGCTCCCCGTGAATGTGGCCTTTCCCCTGGGCTGAAGCGGGAGGCTGCTGCCTGCCCCGTAGTGGGAGAAGCGAGCCCAGGGGTGTTGCTGGCTGCAGCGAGGTTTCCAGCGCTGCTGGGAACAGTGTAAACGCGCCCAAGAGTTGACTTCAAAGGGAACCTGTGGCAGCTGGAGCTAGTTGGGGCCTCGCTGGGTGTGTGGCCGTGCCGCTGGGGAGCCGGGTTGCTCTTGCTGAAGGAACTGAACAAATCTGCCTGTTTCGGGAGTGGTTCTTGACGCTCAGTTTTCTTATCGTGGTTCCTTTGCCATGTCCTTGCCCTTTAATAGCGAACCACTGGATTTATAGCCTTGACTGCTTGGAATTGCCCCAGGAGGTGCCAGTCTGGACATGGCCTTTGCATCAGCAGAACTTCCTGCT
>NW_010406980.1:8674-11067 GCF_000710305.1 Buceros rhinoceros silvestris | reverse complement strand
CTGTGCATGGGCAGGACTTCCTGCTGCCTCCTTACCGGGCAGCACTGCCCAGCTAGCTGCGAGGTCCTACGGGGATGGGTTAAAATACCCCAAACCCCTGCAAAATCAACCCCCAGGGGCTTTGTCTGCACGTTCGAGGTCTGTATTGTGAAAGTAGGGAATAAATTCCGCGCTGACTTTATTCTGCAGTTAATAAAAGATTCATGGCAAGCCCGTGGACTAAAAAAAGCACATCTGGTGTTGTCTCTTCTGGTTTAGTTACCTGAACGACTTGGATAGAATATCGCAGCCGACCTACATCCCGACTCAGCAGGATGTTCTGCGCACCAGGGTGAAGACTACGGGCATCGTGGAAACTCACTTCACCTTCAAGGACCTGTACTTCAAGTAAGCAAAGGGCAGCGCTTGGCCCCTGCGCACCAGGGTGAAGACTACGGGCATCGTGGAAACTCACTTCACCTTCAAGGACCTGTACTTCAAGTAAGCAAAGGGCAGCGCTTGGCCCCGTGGGCTGCAGTGGCTTCCTCAGCGCGTGGTGGTGGTGGGAGGTCCCCCACCCCGCTTTAACTGTCCTCCCTGCCTCCGTTACGCTCCCTTTCTACTGGAGAGACCTGTTTGACTTTTATTTGCCTTCTTCTGTTCTTTTCAGCTGCTTTTGTGTTGGAATCGCAGACACAGGTACTGCCTGCTCGCTGACAGGATCACAAATACTAAAAGGACACTGACTCCTGGGTTTTGAGTTTGAATTTGTGCTCTCCCTGTGGCCACACTCTGGGCTCGGGTCGTGCGCTGGGGACGGGCTGCCTGTGTGTGACACTCGCCCGTCCCCTCTGCCGCCTCTGTCCCGTCCCTGCAGGGCTCTCAGGTGTCAAGCCTGGCCTTGGCAGTGTCCCTTTACGTATCACTAATGGAGCTCCCTCTAACCCTGTTGTGGCTGGCAGCCTGCAGCGTAGCTCTCCTCCTCCTCTTCCTCCTCCTCGCTCTTCATCCGCTCGTTAGCAAATCCTCGCTTTGGATCCCGATGTATAGCCCAGACCCCACGGCACGCCTGTTCCCATCCCATAACGGGCATGTAGGAAAGGGCAGCGCCAGTTCCTTTTGTCTGTGGCGATGTTTTCGAGTCCTTGTTGCTCAGAGCCTTTAAACAAGCGTCTGTTTGCTTATTTTTAGCTTGTGTTTGAGAGCTGTCGTGAAAATCCGAGTGGTGCTTACCAAATCCCATGTGTTCACGCCCTTTTTCGGGGAGAGCAGGAGCGGTTTGGCTTCTGAACTGCCTTAACTTACAGACAAAACCGCCTCATCACCGAGCTATGTATGCAGCTTCTGGTTCATCCAGGGAAAAATGCGTCTCCCCTCGTGCTGTGCTGAGTGTCTGGGGCTCTTTTAAAAATCATCACGTCTGACTAATGGAAGAGGGAGCTGGAGGGAGCAGTGTATTCCGGTTTTACTCGTTCTAACCTGTTTTTAAAGCGCAGCGGCCAAGCCCTCAGCGGCTCTGCCTGCCCCGGTGCTCCCTCCCTGGAGCCATCAGTCATGTGCAGAGCTGAGACCCGTCGCCCCTCGCCTCGGCGGGCTTTGCTCCACAAATGAAAGCTTTGGGGTGGAGGGTGGATTGATGCTGTCGCCTTTCCTGCGACGGAAGCCTTGGTGTTAAATTGCAGACATTAACGAGGGGCCGAGGTAGCTTTAGCGTAATTATGACTCAAATTGGAATGAGCTCAGCAGAGCCGCCTCGTCAGGGATGCTGTGCCCTTCCGGCAGGTGATACGAGCTGATAAACCTGGATCCCCACACATGCATCCTTCCTCCTGTGCTCCCCAGGGACTGTTTAGGTTAAACAGCAGGTTGGGGTTGGCTCAAGAGTGCTTTTGGCATCATTAAATGGCTCTTGGCCTGCCCTGGGCGGTTCCTCTGCCTGTTTGCTCAGATAACAAATCAATGTTTATGATTTTTATAGCTCTTGGATATCGACTCGTGCCTGGCTTGACTTAATCAAGCCAAAGTCCATCAGGACATCCGGGGCCATCTCATCAAAGATTTGGGTGAGCAGCGTCTTTGACTGGCCGAGTCGCTCGCATCTTGGTTTATAGACACAAATTCTGTCTATAAAAGAACCCTGCAGAAACTCCGCAGCCTTTAAACTTCACAGATTATTTTAATGATGCACGAAACCGTCTGTTGATCCCATTAATTTTAGTCTGGGTCCCGGCGGCAGCCTGCAGGTCCCAGATGATCCTTGGTCAGGCGCAGCGTCAGTTAACTGGAAGAGCTGACTGGGAGTAGGAGCTTGGAGGCCAGTCAAGCAAACGGATCGTTGCTGAGGTGATAGGAGACAGAACAAACCAGGCATGGCCTGGTGACTCCGCTGGGTAGCAGCGTAGCTCTAGGTCTTC
>NW_010406980.1:6244-8573 GCF_000710305.1 Buceros rhinoceros silvestris | reverse complement strand
TGCTGAAACCGCTCTAAAGAAAAGAATTCTTGTCCTAAACTCCCCTCTGCTGGGAAAAGGAGGGCTCAGAGGGGTCGCCTTGCTGGAGGAAGGCGTGTCCGTGTTCTCCCCTGAACCCTGCTTGTGTGACAGTCCTTAGAGACTCCTCCATCTCCTCTGAACGGTGTGGTGGCTGGGCAGGGCAGTCTCTGTAGCTTCTGAGACGGTTCTTCTGCCTCTCCCAGGATGTTTGATGTTGGCGGCCAGCGGTCGGAGCGGAAGAAGTGGATCCACTGCTTCGAAGGCGTGACAGCGATTATTTTCTGCGTGGCCCTCAGTGACTACGACCTCGTCCTGGCCGAGGACGAGGAAATGGTACGTTCTGGAGGAGTTACTGGAGAAGGGAGGTGGAATTGTGGCGAGGGCACCAGAGCAGCAGCCTCGCCCTAGAAACTGATAAATGGAACGTGTAAATGAGTGTCTTCTCCAGGCCCTGGTCCCACAGCCTGTTGCCCACGTGCGAGTGCTGCCGTGGGGAACAGACACAGCCGGGGTGAGGAGGTGGCCTGAGCCCTGCTTGGGGGCTGTGCTCACTCTCTTCCTCATGGAGTGACAGTGAGGACCTGTCAGTGACTCTTCAGTGCTGACAGTGAAGCCTGTGTGTCCCCTACTCCACCCTCCCCTAATATCCCCGGCACGATGCATCACCCTCCTTGTTTTCTTTTCCAGAACCGGATGCACGAGAGTATGAAACTGTTCGACAGCATTTGTAACAACAAATGGTTTACAGACACCTCCATCATCCTCTTCTTGAACAAGAAAGACCTGTTTGAGGAAAAGATTAAGAAAAGCCCCCTGACAATCTGCTACCCCGAGTACACGGGTACGGCTGGCGCGGGTAGCTGCCCTTTGCTGGGCGCCAGGGCCAGGGGTGACTCAGTCAAAGCCTGTGGAATCCAGGACAACTTTCAAGCTGTTTTTTTTCCTCATTTCCTCATTCTGTCTCCTGGGCAGCATCTTTGGGTTGTCCAGTGAGCTGCTGCCTCATTCTCAGACTGGTTTGGGTTGAAGGGACCTTAAAGCTCCCCCAGTCCAACCCCTGCAGGGAGCAGGGACATCTGCACCCAGGGCAGGGGGCTCAGAGCCCCAAGGGCCAACCTGACCTGGGATGGGGCCAGGGATGGGGCTGCTCCCACCTCTCGGGTCAGCCTGGGCCAGGGTCTCCCCACCCTCAGCACAAACAATCTCTCCTTCTCTCTGGTCTCAATCTCCCCCTGTCAGCTGAACCATCAGCCCTTGTCCTGTCCCCACAGCCCCCGCTGAACAGCCCCTCCCCAGCTTTCTTGGAGCTCCCTTGCAGCACTGACAGGCTGCACTAAGGTCTCCCCGTAGCCTTCTCTGCTCCAGGCTGAACCCCCCCAGCTCTCTCCCCTCTCCTCCCAGCAGAGGGGTTTTCAAAGGAAATGTGGTCACGCATGTCTGTGGTTCAGACCAACCTTTGTCCATGTGTTTTATGGCCTGGAGCATGAACAGCAGAGAATTATGCTCCAGCAAATCAAGGTCACTCTGTTTTCCACAGGGCATTAGGACAATGCGTCCATTGAACTTCAATTTCAGAGGCTGTGAAACTTATCCGTGTCCTGGGCAAGGCTCTGGTCCACCCCGTGTGTCCGTGTCCCAGTGACAGCCTGTTCCACAGCCCTTCCCTGCCACGGCCCTGCATGGACGTGATGCTTCAGGCAGTCTCTGCTTGAGGCATTCAGATAATTTTTTAATGGTCCTTCCTTCAAACCCCCTGTTGCTTGTTGCTCTTCTGCTGTAGCTCCGTGTTTTCAGCGTGAAGCATCGCTGTGGCCGGCGTGTGATGTTCACTCTCGCTATGACTGGAGCAGGGAGTGGCCGGGGTGTCGCGAGAGTGAGGGAATTGTCCAAGGTCACCGCCCAGGAGCTGGGAATAGACCTCCCGATTTACAACAAGGGGTTAACGGTGGATTTGGCTTTGTGGCTGGATAAGGCAGATGGTTGCAAGCAGCTTAATATGGTCTTAAAAGATCTCTCTGCCGTGAAGTGCTGGCCGAAGTCAAGGGATCTTCTCTTTTTCAGGCTCCAACACGTACGAGGAGGCAGCTGCCTACATCCAGTGTCAGTTCGAAGACCTGAACCGCAGGAAAGACACCAAGGAGATCTACACCCACTTCACCTGCGCCACCGACACCAAGAACGTGCAGTTCGTCTTCGACGCCGTGACGGACGTGATCATCAAGAACAACCTGAAGGAGTGTGGGCTCTACTGAGGAGGAAGGTAATGCTCGGCGGGCGGGAGCGCTGGCCGCCGGCCGGGGCCGGCCTA
>NW_010406980.1:3204-6136 GCF_000710305.1 Buceros rhinoceros silvestris | reverse complement strand
CCTGGGGCCGCCGTAGTCTTGCTCCTCGCTGACGCTCCCCCCATTCTCTTCCAGCATCGATGGCGTTTTTGAGGAGCGGAGCCTTTGCTGCCTCACGGGGCCGGCGGCCAGCACGGCCGGGAGCAGGGAACCGCCGACCGCATGCAGAACCGTCGCATTCTTTAGCACAATCTTCTCTCTTAGGGACCTTTTGATCGATGGGGGATGGTGAAGTGAGGTTGAAGGGTGGGGAGGACCATTCGTTGGTGGGACGAGCTCACTCCAGCATCATTTGGCTGGCGTAATCTCCAGTGTGTACAGCTCTTGTGACGTTGAGGTGCTGGCTTCCAGACCTTCGATATGTAGCTTTCTCTCTCTCTTTGGTTAACACGCCACCACTAGCCTGTTTTTAAAGTGTTTGGGTTGGTTTATTTTTTTGTTTTCCATCAAGAAACCTTTTAACTTTACTAAATTTTATTTCTTTATTTGCAAACAAATCTTGTTTTAAAAATAAAAAAAGACAACAGCAACAAAAAAAACCACTTAACTATGCACATGTGACCAGATCATGCAGAAAATGTTCCTCTTAGCAGGAACTCTTTGTTTTTAACACTTGGTATGGTCAGGATTTAATATTTCCGCAACTCCTTAAAGGATCCTTAGGCGATAGCTTCGGCTTTTTCTGGTGTGTCATTTGTTACCGTCCTGCTACCATCGGGCTTTGGAAAGAAGCTCCTGCAGCAGACGATCGACTCTTGAGCTTATGGCCGGGGTGAACCAGCTTGGTGTGGAGCCACCAGGCTCAAACCAGCTCCCTGCATCCACTGGGGAGGTAAAATTTGAGCCCCACACCGATGGGAAACGCTGCCCCTGAGCTCCTGCCCCAACCGCTTCCCTGGGGCGGGTTGCCGGGGTTCGGCTCGCTGCGCCGTTTCCACGGCCTCTCCTGCCCCGAGTGGTTCCACGCGCATGCCTTTCCTTTGTATCTGTGGTGCCAAACCCCCCCTTTGCCATGTTTTTACCGGCGTGATGTTCCCAACCAGGCCCGACATTCCTTTGCTGAACCATCGCGGTGAGACTCTTTCTCCCCCGGTTTGTCCTGTGTACAGTTCCAGTCTGTTGTAGTTGTTGGCAGTATTAAAATGGGAGTAAAGAGTTCAGCTTTGCTCGAGTTTATTCTTCATTTTTCCTCCTGTTTTGTGCTTTGGAGAAGGAAGGTAAGTGCTGGGAAAGGTCTCATGAATGGGACAGGAAGGTTCCTCCTGCTTTATCCATCACACAGAACTGTTTGGAATGGGAAAGCCCTTCCAGCTCCTCGAGTCCCCCTGTTCCCCAGCACCGCCAGGTCTCCACTGTTCCCTGTCCCTCAGCAGCACCTCCACACGGCTGGGAAACCCCTCCAGGGATGGGGACTCCACCACTGCCCTGGGCAGACTGGGACAGGCTGGGACAACCCCAACGGGACAGAAACGGCTCCTCAGGGACAACCTCAACCTGCCCTGGAACAACTGGAGGCCGGTGCCTCTCATCCTGTTGCTTGTTCCTGGGGAGCAGAGACCAACCCCCGCCTTGCTGCAACGACACTTGGTACAGGGTGGTTGTACAGGGTGATGCTCCCCAGGGTGGCTGTAAGTGGGTGTTTGACAGGCCCCACAGGGGGATATTGATCTCCTGGAAACTCGCCTGAGCTGCTTGAGCTGTATCACCCACCTGACAATTCCCTTCGGGCCTTGAGGCTGCGCTGCAGCGTTGGGGAACTCAGCCTTGAAGCGAATTCACACAGGCTTCCCCAGAATGGGATTGCGACAGCTCGGCGCTCCGCAGCCCTGCGAGGTCCCGGTATGCGCTTTACCCCACCGGCACCGGTCCTTCATCCCCGCGGGGTGCCCAGGAGGATGGTGGTGGCCGCGCTTGATCTCAGGGGGAGATTCATGTGCAAGCAGGAGCAGAGTGAAGGCGAAGGACGGGCGATATCCCTCGAGCAAGGATCAGGACCACAGAGACGGGAGGAATGACAGCTGTGGTGTCACGTGCATTTCTTTATTGTGGTTTTCCTATGTTAGACGGAGCTGGATGGGGGATCTCTGCCCTAGACGGCGAGAGGATGCGGGGCTTGGCTACACGAGCAGCGGAGGTTTATTTACAAACAGCAGAGAGCAAATTCAGCTCTAAATAGCAGAGTGAAAACCTTTCAGGTAACCATTTCCTCTTTATCCAGCCCCTTCCTCCTCTGCAGCCGCCACCATACCACCTCCCCCAGACCCTCATCCGTGTCCTCCTGCCTTCGCTCGCCCGCCCTCCGCCCCAACCCCAGCGCTGCCCCCAAAAACCCCCTCGTTTCCTCTGCCAAAGGAGGTTCATTCCCAGGGGGACTCCTTGGTGACCCAACCTCCCCCTTTCCCCCCCCTTTTTTTTCAGCTCGGCTAAAGGAGGGAACCTGCTGCACAGGGCCGGGCAGGGGGGCAGTGCCTGGCCCCACGGAGCCGCCCACCCGCTGCAGGCTGCCAGGACGATGGCTTCGTGTTTTAATATTCACATTAATATTCTCCTGGCTGGTGCCCCCCGGGGCACCGTGTGCTCTTTGGTGTCAAACTGTGCCAGGACTCGCTTACAAACACTGCCTTCTGGGCATGGCAGAGAGCAGGGGGTTCTTTCTTGGGGTGTTTTTTTAAAAAAAAAAAAGAGGAAATGGCCACGAAAGGGAGCAGGAAGTTCAGCTTCAGCCCCTTCCTGCTGTGACAGGAGATGGCTTGGTTGGGCAGGTCGTAGAAAAAGTGGGGTCTGGGGAAGTGGTGGTGTCTGGTGGATCCGTTTGGCTCTGCTCAGCAGAACAGCGACGTGGAAGCGGAGTCCTGTCCTCTCCTGGCGGGGAAGGAAGAGAGAAGAGGGGGAGTTAAAGGCTTCAGAACCACCCACCGGGGAAGGAGGGTTTGGAGAAGCGACTTCTCATCGC
>NW_010406980.1:2430-3012 GCF_000710305.1 Buceros rhinoceros silvestris | reverse complement strand
GCGGGTCCTTGGTCCTTCGAAAGCAGCTTCCACAGCACAGGGGCCCCGGGGGCTGCGTGCCCTGCCTGCCCTGTGCTTTGTCGGGCTTTTCTGTTCAAGGTGAGGGGTAAGGGAAGTGCTGGAGGCTCCTGGAAAACAAAGCGACGGAGCTGGGAGCTGCTGGGGAAGTGGGGAGAGAACCCTAGGGCCACTCGGGGGGCGTAAATGCGAACGGCGCCTCCCTGGGGAGGGCGAGGCAGAGCATGGGGTGGGATTTCCCAGAGCTTCTCCCTGCCTGGGGGTGTCGCTCGGGTTGTTCCCACAACCATGGAGAGAAAAGGGATTTGGAGCATGATCTGGGCTCTGATCTGCTGCTTCGGTCTCTCTCCCCACCTGAGGGTGTGGAGCGGGCTGAGAAAATGGGTTCAAAATAATAACCTGGGGTGGGACCCCAGCTCCACTGCTCCTCGCTGGTTTCTAGGTCTTGAGATCTTGTTTGACGACAAAGCCTGGGGAGAACCCATATCCCATTGCTCCACAGGGCAGGATCATGGAGCCCTTTGGGTTGGAAAAGCCCTTCCAGCTCCTCGAGTCCCCCCCATT
>NW_010406980.1:529-2051 GCF_000710305.1 Buceros rhinoceros silvestris | reverse complement strand
CAGCCTCAATCTCCGCAGGGCAGGATCGCAGAATCATTTGGGTTGGAAAAGACCTTTCAGCTCATCAAGTCCAGCCGTTCCCCCAGCACTGCCGTGGTTTAGTGTCCGTGGCCGGAGCTGGCTATGCCCCGTCCTCCCCCTCTCCCCTTCCCCAGCCCTTTTTTTGTGGCTAAAGAACCGTTTCTGGAGTACCTGCCACCCAGGTGCTCAGAAGAGGCCACAGTCCTTGAGGTTCTCTTTGATGATGACGTCCGTGACGGCGTCAAAGACGAATTTGACGTTCTGCGTGTCTGTGGCACAGGTCATGTGGCTGTAGATCTCCTTCACGTCCTTCCGCATGTTGAGATCAAGGAACTGCGTCTTGATGTAATTTCCCGCATCTTCGAACGTGTTGGGACCTGCGGAGGGAGGAGATGCTGCCAAGCTGCTCCCGTGGGAGACGAGCATCGGAGCTGGGGGAGGACCGGGAGAGGTATATGGCTTGTTTTTAAGAGCTTGACCTGAAACCTCCTGGAGGAAGAAGAGAAGGGCTGGGCAGCAACTGCACCCAGCAAAGAAACTTCCCCCCAAAAAGCCCATTTTATCCCATTTCCATCCTTCCCGAGGCCCCATTTGTCCCCTCCTCTGCTCCCACCTCCAGGGACTCGGTCCCAGCGTAACCCAGCCCGGAACTGCCGTGTCTGCGCTGGGACTCTGCAGCTCGAGGAGGGCGAACAGGCTGACTCACCGTCATACTCGGGGAAGCAAATGCTGAGATGGACTTTCTTGATCTTTTCCTCGAAAAGGTCCTTCTTGTTGAGGAAGAGGATGATGGACGTGGCGGCAAAGAACTTGTGGTTGCATATACTGTTGAATAGGTGGAGGGACTCGTGCATGCGGTTCTGCGGGCAAAGAGGCACGTGGGCATGAAGCTTCAGTTGGCATCAGTTACAAACCCCTCCTGGCCCCCCCAAGACTCTCCCTGTTCCCCAGGCAGGAGCTTCACCCTGCACTGCTGGTGATGCTCCCGTTCGAACCCCACCCCGTGCCCCGGTGCGAGGGGCCCGGCTCAGTCCAGGCTGCGCTGGGGATGGAGCAGCTCCGGCAGCGCGATGCTCCCATTCCTCCTGGATACACAGAAGTCACAGCTCTGTGGTGGGAAGCGGTCCCATGAGACCTCGGCGAGCTGCTGTCCCCTTGCCCAGCCCTGCCGTGGGATGATGCTCTTGCTGGATGTCACCCCCCAACCACGACCCGCAGCTTCGGAGAGGAGCTGGGAAATGGAAAAGCTCTGGTTTTAGACTCAAACATGCGGTTTCTGGATTGCTCCCGGAGCATCTTCAGGAGGATGAGGCTCCCTCCAGCTGGGCTAAGGCCAACGAGAGGCTTTGGCTGCTCCGCTGAGGGAAGGTGGATCTCCTTCGGCATTGTACGGTGGCACAAAGATTCTTCAGGCGTGACAGAGACTGTCCAGCTCCCCATTGCAGCAGCTTTTCTGGATGGCTCCAGCGAGCAGGGCACAGACAGAGCTGGCGCTGGCCGA
>NW_010406980.1:0-400 GCF_000710305.1 Buceros rhinoceros silvestris | reverse complement strand
GGGCTGGCGCGGGCCGAACCCCGGCAGGGGGGAGGCGTCCCAGCCTCTCCTGAGGGCTTCCCCAGGGAAGGGGCTCCCTCCTTCCCCTCCAGGCTGCGGAGGGAGGGCTGGGGGCTCCCGCCTGGCCTTGTCACCCCCCAGGGCTGGCAGCCCCCGACCTTGGTCCAGCTCCTGGTGAAGGTGGTGACCCCAGAGCACCAGCGAGCAGCCGTGGGCCTGGCTGCTGTGGGAGATGCCACCAGGGACGCCTTGCCCCTGTCCCCCAGCCACGGCTTCTGCGCTGCTCCTCTCCACTGCTTCCTTCCTTCCGAGAAATGACCCGTTTTGGGGCTGTCCTGTGTGGGGTTTTCCTCCGTGGAGCCCGGTCAGACTCTTCCTCCCCTCCCGCGCCAGGGCGGGC
>NW_010406979.1:7633-34514 GCF_000710305.1 Buceros rhinoceros silvestris | reverse complement strand
TGCTCCTGGCTGCGTGTGCTGTGTCCAGCGGTAGCCGAGGGGCCTCACAGAACGAGCCTGCCTACGCGCGGCTTAGGAGAGGAGCACCGCGCCGGGTGAGCGAGCCGAGAGCTCCCGGCGGGACCGAGCCCCCGCGTTTGCTTCCTTCTCAGATGCAGTTCCAGCAGAAACCATCGAGCAGAGCAGGCTCTGGCCACAGTGAATCTTCAGCCCTGTGACCTTAGTCTGGGCGGTGCAGGCAGCAGATGGATCCCGTCTGCTCTAGAGAAAAAACGTGTTCCAGTGGAGGGAGACGGAGACGGGGCAGTGAGGGGAGATCCCGAAACAGAAACACCTCCTTAAACTGCAGAAGTGTATGCTAAAAATACAGGAAAATTGCATGTCGTGAAAAGGATTTTACCCATTTAAATTGAATGGTTGTTACTGGTGAGAATCAGGTGGGCTTTTGATACGTTGCAAAAAGGCTTTCTCTGGCTATTACAAAAATTATGGTAAGAGAGAACAGAGCATTTCAGTTAGTCAGAGCCCCTCACAGGCCTTGGTGTGCTCTGGAGGTGGGGTGGCGTGACTGAAAGAGGGGTAAGAGCACTTGCTACTGGTCAGCGCGAGAGTGTTGCTCAGAGCTGAGCATCAGCGTGCTCTCAGCATCAGCGTGCTCGCAGCACCTGTGGCTCCTGTCAGACTTGCGTCTTGCCGAAGCCAGTGCTAGGAACAAGTGCTGACAGAGGACACTTGCACTGGATGTAATGGAAAACAACCAGAGCTGGGAAAGGAGGCTGAGGTTCTTTGGTGTGCCTGATCGTTTCATGGCTTTGCTTCTGTTTTAAAGCGATGCTGCTGCACCTCAACTTCTTCCACATTTTTCATGGAGGTACTAATTTTGGCTTCCTCCTTTTCATGAAATCTTACATCCTAGTGGTGGCAATAAACTTGTCTCACTGGCTTGGCTTTCATCTGTGACTGACTAGGTCAAAGTGGCTGAACAGCGCGCTCCTAAGTGCAAGGCAGAATGTCTCTATTACTGCTGACCTCCTTCCAGGTTGTGCCCAGGTGAGAGGCCCTGTGGTTTTAGGCAGGAACCTGAAGAGCTCAGGTCTGCAATTATGGTCACTTAACAGACAAGTGTAGTGTTTAACAGGCTTCCAGACTCCCTCCCCTGCAGCTCTTTGTTGCCATCTCTGTGCAAATATAGGGCAGCAGAACGGTTGAATTGGAATGTGCTCGTCTGCCTGGGGCACTCCACTGCTAAGCCTGGCAGTGTATCCCAGCCCTGCTCTAATTAGCTTTGCACGTGTGAAGAGGCTGAGATGCTGGCTGGTTTGGGAACGGTAACCTCCTGCAGAGGAGACAAGGACACAGCACTGCTAGGTACATCTTAAATTGCAGCAGTTAGCTTTCCTCGGAGCACGCTGGAAAAGTTTACGTGTTCTGCCATTTTGTAGAAGGTTGCTGAAATGTTGATAATCTGGGGGAAGGAGGGAGAACAATATTTAGACAAGCAATCTTCCACAGTGGAATAATATGAATGACAGGTTTGGATGAACACAAGGAATAGCTAAAAGACATGTTCTTACAGCGGGGAAGGGTGAGAAGCTTTTCTACCTCACCTTTCCTTTTATTATGTCCAAGTTAATATTGCTATCCCAGCAGTTCTTAGGAAAGTCTCTGACAGCTTTTAGCACAACAACCATTTCAGGGCTCAGGGCTCTGGCTGTGGAGAATGACCTTTCTATAATTGACACAACTCAGGATGAAGCCATTCTTTTCAAAACACGGGTCTCCCAAAGAACCCTTTAACCCCTAGGCTGAGAACAGCCACTTAAACGCAAGCTGTGCCTACTCAGCAAGCAAGGCATTTTAAAGTAGAGCAATTTGAAAGGAAAAAAAAAAAAGCAGGTATTTCAATTTGATCTGCTTTTCCATATTAAGAGACTGGTATGAATTCTGGTATGAAATAATAAAGCTGCAATTTAAGAGGAACGTGAATTACTATATTACTACATTTTGCTATCTGAATGAAAACAAAATTCACTATTAAGATAACACAGTTGCAGGTTTTTTGTAATTACACACTACATCTTGCTAATACTGGGGATGTCTGAAAGGAGTAGGCAAGTGCGATGGGTAGAAAAATCCTCAGTGCTGCTGTAAAACGGCGAGTGAACTCCGCCATGCTCTGACTGTAGACAAAGCACCACACAGCTTTTGGGGTTTGCCGCTGGGCTCTGGAAGCGGTGCTGGATGGGGCGGTTAGCTGAAGAGACAAAAGCTAAGAAAATTTCCTTTCTTAATACAAAGAAGGTAGTAGCCCTTCATGGTACATAACCCCCCAAAAGTTGGCACTGCCATGGAATTGCAGAATTGCTACAGGGACAAGGTAGATAGTAATGACATTAAAAAATAATTTCTGAGAGTGAGGCCCGTTTGTCTGTTACAGTTGCATAAAGATAATATTAGAATTTTGGTGAAATAAATCTAAATTAGGGGGGAAGGGGGTTGGAGGGTGGGACGTGTTTGGGAGTAGTTGCTTCGTCACAACAAAGTGTGTTAGATGACCTTGAGGGATTTTTATGATCTCAGATTCTGTTAATCTTTTAAAAATACGTAGTAGCCGAGGCACACGTTTCCATAAAATACCTGACTGTCTGCGTGCTGTTTCCTTTCTAACTGGCAGAGTATACTTTCATAATTTCAGGGGACATCTAAGATAAACTCCCATTTATGTGGGAATATCCAAACAAACCTCAGCTGCAAATCCCCATAAAGAATGCTTTGGGGAAGAGTGTTTTGTTTATGACAAAACGCCTTTGGTGTGTTCACAAATTCAGCAGATTTTCTACTAATTCAGAATTAACTTAATATTTTTTGTCTTGAATATTTGCTATGGTAAAGTCCTGTAAAGCTGAAAACCACAGTAAGGGATTGTGGTCTCTGGTTCTAGAAACCCACATTTTAAAAGACACCAAAGATAATTATGGGCAAGGACTGTGGACCTGAGAGATCGCTGCAGTTATCGAAAATACACTGACTAACTGGAAAAGGGACTTGTGAGTTTGTGTTCTCATAGTTGTGTAAATCCAGGGTTTGCGTCTCTTTGGACCAGGCAGCGTGATCCAGGATCATGCTCAGTTCAAGACATTTCACTAAGTCTACCACAGTGTGTGGATTTTGAAAAGACAACTACAGTTAATTAAAAGGTAAAGTGTAGAAGTGTCATGAAAAATACTTGTTTCCAGCTACCAAATCCAGCATTGTATGTATAATGACAATAACAAAATGAAGGAAGTTAAATAATTTGCCGTTAAATTTGACACTGTTGTACTTGCTTGAGAGGAGAGGGGGGAAAACCGATTTCTGCTAACCCAGCAGTTTGCCTTGACTAGATGTGGGAAGCTAAACTCAGCAGTCACTGAGAAGCTGTACAGGTTGTCTTCAGCTCTCTCCAAACGATGCCAAGGCCTCTGCCAGGTGCTGCAGCACCGAGTCACGTTTAGGTTTGCATATTGGAATGATATTTTCTAACAGTTAAGATGTTTTATTAGCAATGCAGCAGACAGGCAACGTTAAAGGAATACCGAAATCTTCAAATGGGAAGGTGTGCCACGCTTTCGTGTTGGGGAGCTGGGGTTCAGATGCAAGAACAGGCCCTGACCTGGCTGCTGGGGACACTGCCCCCATCTGTGTCACCTAATGGTTCTCATCAAACAGCATTAGCACTCAGGAGCAGCTGGAGGGAACTCTTCAGATTAAAAACTCACACCTCATCAACACTGTAAACAACACGAGTCTTTTGGTTTCTGCTATTTCCTTTCAGACACTTTGAAACAGATGATGAAAATGTAATAACAATCAATGTATTTTAAATGTCACTTCCGCTCCTTTCATTCAATTTAATCAAGACATGCCATCATTTTCCAGGTGGATTGATCCTATTAAGCAGTGATGTGGCTAATGTAATGTAGATCTTGATTAACACGCTAGCAAGCACAAGTATTAATATGGACGCTGGGGAGGCTTGCAGATGTGGCCTTCTGAAAATATACCAGACTCAAGGACTTGCTGTCTTAGCAAAAGCAGAGTATTCGACTAAGTTCAACAGAACGGGGGGTTG
This sequence comes from Buceros rhinoceros silvestris, assembly GCF_000710305.1. NCBI lineage: Eukaryota > Metazoa > Chordata > Aves > Bucerotiformes > Bucerotidae > Buceros > Buceros rhinoceros. The sequence continues at coordinate 30,403 of NW_010406979.1, read as the reverse complement.
TTTTGATGATGGTGGTGATGGCGGCAGTATGAGTTGTTGTGTTGCAGTTAGCTGATGAGGTGTGTGATACACCATCAGAGATGATAGGTTGTTGCAGAAAGTCATGCCAGTGTGTACAATGAACTAACAGATCTTAATTTTATTTCAGTTACCATTTGCTTTTGAATCCAAAAACAACAAGTCTTGTGAAACCATGCCCACACAAATGTGAAGATGTGCCTAGATTTTGGGGTGTACCAGGGTATTAAGGCTTTGTTTCTTCCCTCCCCCTGCGGGGCCGGATTGCTTGACTGCTGCCGAGCCCAAGCAGCAGTCTTAAGCAGGTGCTCTTGTTGCAGAATTTCTTTCCTTTCACCACAATAGAAATGTGGGACACTGTCCGGAAAACCTGAGATTTTTGATTCTGTTTCAGAAGCTGTTTTACTGACTCCTGAAAGCTCATACAAATGCAGAAGCTTCCTTCCTCCTCGCTTCACAAAGTGGAGCTCATTAGTACCTCAGGATCTGCAGCATAACTGAGGTTCAAGATGTGTCATAGCAGCTTCTCCAGGCAAAGTCTCATTTCCTGGTTTTTTACTTTATTGTAGCTGTGGGAATTTTATTTTGCATCAGCAGTCAATCTGCTGTACACATTTCAAAAAGAATCTGTTTTCACTTGGGTCCTTGGGCACTTCGATAGTAGTAGTAGGTATTTTGGAGCAGAAGTTCAAGTGATCAGTGCATAAGAAAGCGATCAGGGTGATAATAGTGCACAGCACTGATTTTTCCACCAGGGAAATTTGTATAGAAAGGACATTTTCTACTTCTTCGTTTGCCTTTCTGAAACAGTATGAAATGTCCGGCCATATAAGTAGCAAATTTACCTGAGACAAAAATTAAGCTATCATTGAAAACTATAGCAGTTCCCACGTATTCTTCTTTGGCAAAGAGTCAGTGGAGTGTATTTGTGTTTTGAATGGTCTCCTTTTCACAGCTGTACCATAACTTCTTCAGAATTCTGAGTCATGTGTGAAAATCCCTACCTATATAACAAACATCAGCAGAAAAATAAGTTAGATGAAAAGGTAAGGAAAGATACATCTGCAGTCAGAATTTATAAGAAATGCAGAGGTGCAGGAAGAGAAGTGAAAGACAATTCTCTTTAATCAACATTGGTGGTACTTATTCCTTGTATTTCATTTTAAATTGTCCAGATTATCTTAGTAGTTCATTATGTATCCATCAGAACAGTTGTTCTGCTAGATACTTTTCAAGAGCGCTATCAAGATGCACTTTACAGTCATCACCGTTACAAAGGCACGCAGTCAAAGCACTGGAGTTAATTGCTGTTTAAATGTGATGTCTGTGGCGTGACACTGCTGGTAGCCAGATTTCATTTTTATTTTTTAATTTTAACAACAGTATGGGAGAGGGGACTGTAATAAATACTCAAGTATGTCTGGTTTCAGTGTAGATACAGTTCTGCCTCCATAGCTGACACTGCTTGACATCAGTTAAATTAAAAGCTGACTGGGCATGTCCTGTCAGCTGCCACCTTGACGCTGACCTCCAGCTCACAGCCCAGGCCTGCTGACAAGTTAGCAGGGGGAGTTTGCATTGCTGTTGTCATGTATTTGATAGCTTCAAAAGCAAATATACTTGAGTGCTAACACAGTCTTTTCAAACGTATATGCCAAAATAGTAATTCAACTGGGTAAATAACACAGCAGTTTAAATGAATAAGTGTTATTTAGTTGATAAATATATGTTTGACTGAGCGATTGAATGGCTCCCCTGGGTAAAACGAAGAAGTGTGCTTTTAAAACGCTCTTTTGTAGATGTTTGTTGAGAGGAAAACACAGGGAAAAAAAATCAAGTATCCGTGGGGTTATGAGATAAACAGACAAAAGTCTAAAACAGTCACCCACAGCAGACATAATGGTGTTGGGATTTATTTGTTCACAATAGTATGAGTTGTTTGCCTTCGTCTTTCTTCCCAGATTTGTCAGTGTGTCACATCTCTAACTTCACTGAAATGCAGTTGACGTTCTTTGAATGTGATCTGCAGTGGTCCATCAAAATGGAAAGAAAAGCTTCTAAAAATAGCTGGAGGGGAGTGAGTCAAGCAGCAAGATACATGCTCTGCATGAGGAGGTGAAGACTGAAGGGAGCTATAAAAACAAGTTTACTGTAAGAATCTCTGGAGACAGTTTATAAGTGAAGCTTTTAGTGCAGAAAAAGGCATTGCAGATATAAAGTGAGGATGATATTCTGCTTTTCATGATTAAAAAGTAACTTACACCTGTTAACTAAGAAAAGAGGTTCAATGGTCATATCTACTTTGCATTTCATTTCTGTGTTTCTGACTTGGGGAGGAAGGAGCATGAACAGTCCAATGTTGAGACACCTCCTGTAGTATTTTTATGTGACTGCTTTGCATTGCTCCTCTTCAAGGTGAGAATTTTTAATAGGTCTTTGTTACTGTTTCTGCTTTACAAATAGTCATCTGAGAACATTAAGTTGATGACCAGCTCAGGTGCACTGGCTGCATCAAAGTACGAAGTAGAACCAAGATGCTCTGACTAGTTTTGTGTCTCATAAGAACTAAGCAGGAATTTATGAGAGTATCATTCAATAATGCATAATCTTTAGAGCCCTGATAGCTTGCTGGACTTAAAACTTTATAAGTTGTTTGTTAAACTTGCAAATATAAAAATCTACATTTTAGTACAACTTCATGCGTTTCTAAATGGTGCTATTTCATCATTTTAATGTAGAGCCATAAAAACAGGATGCTCTGTATTCAATTCTTAAAAGCAAAACTAAGGATCCCTTTCAGCATGCCAGAGGTAAGGCGGCAGCTGGTTCTGCGCAGGCTGGCCACAGAGCAAAGGCACGCCACAGAAATACAGACTTGAAAACAAGGGGTCTTCCAGCCAGTCCATTCTTTGTTGTAGGTGAAGTATGTCCTGATCACTTGCGGTAGTTGCTCATCCAACCTGCTCTTAAAAGCCTTTGCTGTGCTGAACCCTGGCAGCTGTCAGAGTCCTGTTCCTAGGCAGATTTTCCTGATGTGCTGAAATGTTCCAGGAGTGGTTTGGACAACTAGAAACCAGGTCATCTATGTTGTAGAGTAAAACAAGAGCAGCTGTGGGGAGTTGCTTCCAAAGATCATACCCAGCTGAACTGAACCGTTTCAGTATTACAAACCTGAAGCATGTCTCTAGGCTGATTGATAATAACAAATTGTCTTACCTGTAGTTCTCACCAATTTTTAAGCCATCAACTTCAAAATTTCAATGAGAAATTTACAGGAATAGTCATCTTCTAATAACTTCTTGTTGGGGAGGTTTGACATCCAATATGTTTGTTTACCTGTGAGGTGCGTGCTGATGTGGTGTGAATGCAGCTCTGATTCTCCCAATAAGTGGAATATTCTCTTTTTGGCGTAATTGGTGTATCTGAGGATTCTTGACTCCTGGAAAATGCCCTTTCCCAGATACAAATACAAAACAGAATTTTGGAGAACCAGAGGAGGCTAAAACTAAATTCAACCAGAAATACTAGAACTTGAGCCTCCATAAGAATTAAATATATTTACAAAGTTACCATTCTAGACAGGGAACCAATGTAATTAGCAAGAGTCATGGATGGTGGTGTATTGGAGCTGTTTTAATAGCCAACCAAAAAATCATCTCCATCAGAGAGTAGGGTAATCTTACCATTCACGTGCTCCGTAAGTTGGCTGCACAGGAGACAAGTGAGGTCCGATGGCTGAAGCACTGTTCAGTATACTTGTGATTTGCTGTAGATGAAAAGCGTGTGACTCGGGAATTCGTAAAGCAGACGTATGCGTGAGGTCGTTCTAACACCACATCACTCTAAGTGTTCTGACAAGGATTTGTTTCTCTAAAACTTACTCTGTGGCATAGGCTATGGACGTGTGTTAGTAGCCAATTCAGTATTTAACAGCCCTGATACATGTGTATATATGCGTGCTATTGTATGTGTTTATGACACACGGTAAGTGACGGGAAGCTACTTATTTTTTAACTAACTGGAATATTTGATTAGTGCTGCTAATGCAAGCCATATCTCTGAATGCACTTGACCACTGCTCCACTGAATTCTAGGGCTATATTAAAAAGTATGAAGTGTTATATACATACTGTTTTAAGAAGTATAAAGTATTGCTTAAACAGAAACTACATGAGAAGCAGATCCCAGCATGTGGCAGGTGGGGCTCCTGATTTCAAACAGATCTAAGCTCCAGCTTCCCACCCGTTTTACGTGTGGATTCCAGAAATAGATTACACTTAGTGACGTGGGCATTCTTTATATCAAAGATGTGCACCAGCTTCCGTGGACTGGAGCAGCTTTGTTGCAGAGGTGAACTGCAAATATATCTAATGCAGATAATTAATTGAGTAGAAGGAGTCTGTGGACAGAGCACACTGGAAGAGGCGCTGCTCTATTAATCCTCCTGCCTTTATTACTTACCCAGCTTTTATCATCATAATAATGCCTACTGTAATACCTCCTGTAAATAGCTTTTTCTTTGACTCTTTTGATTATGGATGTACTGATCCTGAAGGACAAGATTATTCGGAGTGTGTCAAGGAGTCTGTTCTCAGATTAGATACTGTTGATGTCTATTTAAGTATGCACAGTCTGCTTCCAGGGAAATAATTTACAGCACACTTTTTAAAAAAGTTCGTCATTTATTACCATTACTTGAAATTGTGAGATGAAGTAAGTGTAATGTACTCAAAGGAGATAGAGCCCTCAGCCTTACACTGACGTCCCAGCTCTGCCAGTGATTCCAGTACAGTGTTCAGCAGCTGATTTTGTGCTCTGAACCTGGTTTTCCTATCCCTGTGGGTTAAGGACTAATGTAAATTCTAGTGAGATGGTGCCTGACTTACATTGAGGCAGGAACTTTGAGATATCCTCTGCTGCAGTAATCCATTAGAAATTAAATTGTGTAGTTTTTATGAGACTTTACACGTTAGAATCTGGTTGCTCTCTGTGTTCCTGGGTGGCTCTAGAGGCACATTCCTTGACATTCTCAGCCATTTTTCCTTCCTTTGCAACCTGTCTTTGCAGCTGCTTCTGCTTTTTTTTTAGTGCTGTGATGTCATTGTAGATCTATTAACACAGAAAATGAAAAAAGTTGCCAAAAACTGTGTAGCAGTTGGTATTTAGAGCATTCTGTCACCATTTCAAAACACTGCCGAGACAGTATCTGTTCCATTGTGTGCAAGTGGAAGTGCTGCTACCAAAGATAATTTGGAATCTATAATTGAAACCATGCTATTGCAGCGCTCTCAATTAAAGATAGTCAAGACAGAAAAGCTGTTATGTACTTACCTGCTGGAATTATATGTTTTTCTGTGCCATCCTGTTGCGTTCGTACAGTGCTGGAATATATTTCAAAAGCAACTTGCCATTTATTGAAAATAGCATTATACCATGTAAAAACCCGGGAAGTAAACATTGAGCTTTTAACAAATACTGTCAGGTTGTACCAGAGGTATCGCTACCATCCTAAGTGTATTTATAGTGATATTAATGATATCTTTAAATTTCTCTGAGTGTTAACAGTTATTTTCTGAGGTTCTTTGGTCTTTATAGTGTCGTAATAATTTTAAAATGGATTTCTCACCATGTTTGGGAGTACAGCACACAAAATCAAACATTGCTACGTACTGTAGCTTGAAAGCATTGCTAACTCTTCACGTGTCGCACTCTGTGTTTAAAATATGCGTAGCCTCAGAACCGTCCTGCTCAGCTGAGAGCGCAGAAGGGATTTGCACCATGTTTTAAAGGTTGACTATTTCATGGGCTGGAAGCCAGAGCACTCAAGCAGAAAGGTCTTGTACCGTGTCTTCAATAATGCATGCCGAAGAACCATCGAATGATGGCTTCTAGCTAAGCACAGCACGAGGGAGAAAGACTAATAGATAGTCCCTGCTTCAGGCAGAAGAACTTAACTTAAAAGGCAGCACATTGGGTTGTGCTAACTTAGTATTAAGAAGGAGAAGATGCATGTTAGAGTATAGAAACTGTCCCCTAAATCCTTTTCTGTGCATTTCATTTCTTCTGTCTGTGACCTGCAGTTTATTGGACTACTTTACGACATAAAGCAATGGTAATAAAAACTTGCAGCAGTTCATTTAGATTGAGGTTACCCTTTTGGTTCACCTTTCTGATAATGGTTTTCATACCCTGGTTGCAACTGAGAAGAACACAGGGCGATTCGGATGTACTTAATTGACTCTCTTCTGTTACTGTATGCGATTAGTAAAGAGCAATCGCAGAATTAAAACGTTGGAGGGATTAGAAGACTGCAGATGCTCCACAGAGAAAGGTTCCCAGTCTTCAAATATAGGGGCCAAATTCTTACATACTGGTTGAAACAGCAGGCAGATTGCATCAGAACGAGAGAGTAAAGTTCAGTTTGGTTTAAAAGCTGGCATTGCCTCAGATGTTCATCATGAATGAATAAAAATACCTGTATCAAAAGCAGTTTTCTCATGTGCTCTTCTCTTCTAGGACCGTGGGTCACTAGGAATAGCAGCATAGATAGTGGAGAAACTGAAGTCGGCCGCCGGGTCACCCAAGAAGTGCCTCCCGGAGTTTTTTGGCGGTCTCAGATCCACGTCAGCCAGCCACAGTTCCTGAAGTTCAACATATCCTTAGGGAAGGATGCTCTTTTTGGTGTTTATATAAGAAGAGGACTCCCACCATCACATGCCCAGGTACTTTTTCAATGTCTTTGTTGGCTTTGAAAAAGAAAATGCAAACGTTTAGAGCTACTGTGTTAGATTTATGTTGGAGCTTATTGAGCTCAAGTTCAGGTATTCCTGGGAACTGCTTAATTTGTGATATTTGACAGAACACCCTGGTGTTAAGATTTCTAGGCTATTACATACCTCAACAGTACATTGATAAGAAGTAATCAATGATTTCTTGCCATTTGAGTGTTTAAGATAACTCGCAGTTTGAGCACTCATGGTTTTAAATTGCTAACAAAATCTTGGCACCAATTGGGATAAACGCACCCCGTTAGACACCAGTCCCAGACGGTGGGTGGTGTTGGTCAAACTCACAGTGTCAGAGCACTCTGTGCGGTTGGAATGCACACACAGCTAAATGTGGTACCACAGAACTTTCTCTCTTCACAAAGTTTTAATGCCCATAGGCTTTTGGAATGGCATCGCTGGGCTACACAGCGGTCCTTGGCACCGCTGCTACCCAGGCAGCTTAAAGAACATAATGCAATGGCTGTGTGTTTAGAGCTTTAATTTTACTACTTTTCCCTCAAGGACAGACTTCAGGTGTAATATCTGACTCAGACACGGGACAAGTCCTGCAGCTGGGAAATCTAATTCTTATTGATTTCTAATCAGGTAGTTTTAAAGTTAGTGAGACCAAATTTACATATCTCTTTCTTCTGGGTTGTGTAGAGGGTGTTTTAATTTCTTCGCTATGAGAAGATAGAGCTATATTTTCTGTTACTGAGAAAATGTTTTATTATATTGAAAACTCATTAATGTGAATGGAAGGATTCCCATTTACTTAGATTAGAACTATAGTGAGAAATACTATATTTGCAGTTATACATACCAAAAGGAAAGAGCCTCCCTCTTTAGAGTGCAAGGGAAGCAGAAATAGCAGCTATCTTTTGGAAAGGACCCCTTCCTTCATGCACGTCCTTCATTCAGAAGTTACCTTCTAAACTTAAAATACATGCCTGTAAATTCTATTTATGTATATAAATAATTTCCAAAAAGCAAATGTGAAACTCTCAGATCTTACTTACAATTTCTAGATCCCTTGCCCTGATTTACAAGGGACTGCTACCACTTTTTCTTTTTTGTCAAAGCAAACTGCAGTTACATAAATGGTTAAACAAAATTCCATTGCTATGTATTGCCGTACAGGGTAAGTATGTTCGTATTGCCTGCAAGGAGATACCAATCCTAAGTGAACTGCGCTCGTGTGCGCGCACACACCCATGGTACAAACAGTGAACCAATTAATTTTCTGGGGAAAACTACACACATTAATGGAGTTTTGGATCTGCTTCCCATTGTGGGGCAAATTTATTAAACTATTCTGCATTGCCTTTGTTCCTTGGTGTTTATTCTTGCCTGTAGTCTGAATCGAGAACCTAAATCTTTAAACAGGGTTGGGAGGAAAGGAGAGACGAGTGTTACATGGATTTATAACCTCTGCTTCTGAGAATTCGTCAACAAGGGGCTTTGACTGTCCAAAGTCCATCAACTTCCTGTAGTACACTGGTTTAAAATGTTCTGGGAGTTATTGGATGGATATATCTGACTGGTAAGAAGTAAGGCTTAGCAGTCCACAACCCAAGGAGGAGAGGCAAGTGGTCAGTTTTCCATGGAGCATACAGCATCCTGAAGGCCCGCACAAAGACTAGATAAACTGGGGAAGTTGTAGAGGGCTGTTGACTAATTTTCAGCCATTTCCAGACATCCATGCAATACAGAAGATATCCACTGACAATGTGTTCCAGGGTGGGAGCCTTTCTTAAGAATATTTTAATTTTGGCTGTAATTCTTCAGTACATTGTCTTGAGGGTGAAATTATGTCTATGGATCTGTAACTGTGGCAGTGAGGTAACAGCCTAATCCACTGAGCATGTCCCATTTTGGTGCTCACTTCCCCTATCATTCCACCATGAAAAAAACAAGCAGTTTAGTTGAGGAAAACAAACAAAAGTGTAAATCATGAAGTGAAAATGACTTAGGGCAACCAAGCTCCTAAGCAATCAAAGTTTGCTACAAATACAAGTTAAAATTAAAATTACCTGACTAAGACATGATGGAGGTATGCCTGTATCTTTTACAAGAAATCCAGCTGGATATAACTGGTCGTATAAAATATTGTTTTGATTCAAGCTGAACTTTAATTTCTGTTTCACTGTGATCAAATGTGTTTGTTCTAGGTTTCTTTATGATGTTCTCATTTGAGGAGGCTATGAACAGGCAAAATCTCTCTTCTTTCTTTCTCTCCACCTTAGGATATAAATATAGAATAGGATATAAATTTTGTGACCTTTCTGTTAAATTAATAATGAGAAATATCAACTGTGTTTCCTACTGAGCTGGATTCCTCCTCAGAGAACCTGTTTTGTGGTCTTTAGAGGAAGCAGTTCCAACCCTCTTCCATAACTGGAGTTAATGAAATCCACCAGTATAACCTGCAGAATTACTTTTCTGTGTTCATGGAGGTGCTTGTCAACAGGATGGTACAGCAGAAGATTGCTTGGCATTTTTGACCAGCAATCAAAATTCAGCCAAGCTGCTACCAAGAGAAATCATTTTAGAAAAAGAAAGGCAGGCTGTTATAGACCTGAGTTAGTGAAGAGAAGCCTTGTTCTGATAGAAGGGAGCAGAATGGTTTTGTATTAATGAAAACAGTCTGAAGTTGACACCAGACAATATTTTAAAATTGAAATTTAAAATCCTTCTTTTCTGCGGGTTAGGGACATGAGCTGTAAAGTGATGAACAACTACGCTTGACAGTTCATCACTAATCAGAGCTCATATGTCAAGCCAAGTAAAATCCTTTGTGGAAGCAAGTCAATAATCAGCAAATTAGGTACATGATTAACCTGAGACAACAAGATGCAGTTCCTGTCTGAGAGCCCTGCTGAGATTTAACCTTCTCAGTATTGCTGTTTAGCAAATATTCCAAATGCCTGGTTTAGTCAGTCAAACCGATCTAGCTGTAAACTGGCCTAGAAGCAGCCTCGTGGTGTGCCATGTGCACAGGGAATGGAGCTCTAGAGAAGAGGTAACGCTGCAGGTTTGAGTGGCACGCAGACGCCAGAGGAATGCGTTGCATTCAAGCAAAATTCCTCCAGCCTGTGTAGTACTACACAGAAATAACAGAATGCACACTGCAGGCTGGAATGATTAATAAGAAATTAGTAAGGATAGTCATATTAATAAAATTTATACTGTGCAGAAAATGAACTGTAAATGTCAAATAGTGCATGAAGTGACTCTACAGAGATTACAGCAATTATGATGTTACTGCACCTTGCTAGAACATTCCAAATGACGCACAAAATAAGGTAACCTTATGGAAGCATGATGGTAATGTCTGGAGAAGGCAGTACGTGGAGTCGTATTGTTTTAATTTCCAGCAAATTGTTTAAACTTAGAAATTTTCCATGTCAAAATGAAAACTGTTTCCATTTGGAACAGGAAATGGCTTTATTTGAGACCACTTGAATAGCTGGGGAGCTTCAGGGTGTTACCTTGGTTTTTAGCTGGTGTTCAGACTGGTTTGGGTGCTCTGACCACCATAGAGCTACGTGATGGTAACTGTGCTGTTACAGTGAATGCTGTGCCGCACTGTACCGGTTGTGGTGTGTCATGTTCAGATGGTGTAACAAGCCGGTTGGCTCTCGCTGTGGGTATCAGATGTTCCGTGGATGTTTTTTAATGAGTAATTACCGACTGGGTTTTGCGAAGAACTCATTTTAAAGCACTTTGCAAACAACCTTCCCTGACATATGTTTTCTTGGCTGCTTAGGTCGTAAAGGGCTTTGGCAGCCAGCTGAATGCTAGCCACCATGCCAAATGTGGGGTTTGCCTTGAGTTTTATCTCCTCCATTTGAATATGTATCCATTATTAAGACAAGAGCTCTAAGAAATCTTTCTTTTCAATTCCTGATTTCAACCATCATTAGGAATTTTGTGGAGGCATGCAAATAGTTTCAAATCTAAGAAAAACCCGGAGGTTATGCGGGCTGTCTGCGCTTTCAGCCGTGAGCGCTGCAAGCTCTCTCTGCGCTGCTGTGCTTTCCCAGCTAGCTCACTTCCTGCGTGCAGCTGGGTTCGGTGGGTCTCTGCTGTACCGGTGGCATTGTGCAGCGTAGTCACCACCGTATACGCTAAGTTCCAGAACTGGGCTGCCGACTGCCCGTGGTTACTGGAAAAAGAAAGTCCCTATTAACCTCTGGATAAAATGCATTGGAGGTTAGAAAGCACAGAACAGAGAAAGTGTAAAAACAAATTGCCCAGAAGGAATTTAGTTTGAGATTCAGGTTTGTAAATAAAAGTACACAGTAGTGTTTTGGTATGCTGTGTAGTAAAAATAAACAAACTCACCGAGAATGTGAATTTTGAGTTTGTTTAGAGAAGCAGGCTGGCAAGTCATTTGTCTATGAGCTTAACCCACAGTAAGTTCCCCCCACCCTGCACAACTGAGCTCTGCAAATATGGTCATTTGGGATTTGGGGTCCATTTTGTTTCTGAGCAGTGTTTGCCATTTTTATGTGACTTTCAGAATGAAACCATGAAATATAAAGGATTATTAAAAAAAAAGTCAGTGAACTTCCAAATTACTTCAGATATTTAGTTTGGTTTGAAAGATCTGCTCCAAAATTCCTGTCATTTAGTTGTCTCTTCCTTAGCAATTGTGTGTGTTAGATCAAAAATTTTAGTTTGCTTCTACTGATCATAAAAGTATTTTCATTTTTTCCCTAGATGGGTCTTCTAATCTATGCATATTTGTCAATAAGTAGCTTTAAAGCAAGAGTGATATCTTCAGCACAACATTTATATAAAAGTAATTAATCATGTAAGTGTGGTCAATCAGAAATTCAATAGGGCTGCCAGAAGCAAAATGATGATTCACCCAACCACGTGAGGAAATTGTACCCAGTTGTAAGTTCCCAGTACCATCTCGGTAACCTTTCAGTCAGGGATTTTAGATTTTGGGGTACGTACACCTAGTACTTGCACGCTGAGATTTGTACAGCCAGGGAAGCACCAGCAGATACTTTATCTTCCTGCTTTTTCCTTCAGTCCTGAGGAATCCAGAGAGAGATAAAATTGCATTGTTGTATTCTGTATCAGTTTGCACTGATTCATAAAGTTAACCAGCTTTAGTTTTTGCCTAAGATTGAAATAGTTCTTCGTAGTTTGGTTAAAGAAGGGCAATACCAGTCTTAACTTTAGCAAAGTTAAAATTGTAGCCTTACGGGGAGTCACACCAAGGGACCGCTCTCGCTAGGTCACACCCCATCATTGTGAAAAGATATTCTGCAGCTAAAACTACTGCAAGCAGTTTCAGCCTGAATACTCTTCCCCTTCGATCTTGCCAACTGCTGAGCCGTCTCTACTATATGAGGTAGAATCAGCATCAAACAGAGGGGAGGCAGAGGAACCTGCCAGCACAAGCACAGACGAACAGCATGTTGCCAGTGAGAAATGTCAGCTTTTATTGCTACTGCCTTAGTTGACCCTTTGTGAACGATTCTTCTGAAGAGCAAGATTTCTTTTTCCCAAGATGTTGCCCGAGGAATAACATTTCCCAAGGAGGTGATGAGTCTGTCCTTAACCTCTGACTGTTAGACAGTAGGTTTTAGCAGTATTTCCAAATGTCATTGATTCAAGAGACAGATATATGCTTTTGGCACCTCTGATACTCTGGAAGTTACTGACATGCCAGAATTCTCTAAATCTCTGGCGTGTGATGGTTTAAATGTACTAATTTACCTTTGCTTGCAAAAATTGTGTGAGAAAAAAGGCTGGAGTGGATGGCAATCTGCTATTAACAGTTCAGTGAAACTTTTTATTCCGCTTCTACTCTGTCTCACGATCAAAGGCATAGGAAAGAGAGGATAATGCACTTACTGTGACAGTAGCTTTCAACACTAGCGGCCCTGGGCTCAAATTCCTATCGTGCCATGGGCTGCCTTTGTGGCTGCATTCCGGTGTCAGTTCCACACGCTTAACGGGATGGTAATCATACTTCCATACTCTTCCCTGTGCTCTGGAGCTAAGTGCATCAAGAACTCTATCCTCCTCGCATATAACCATTACAAAATTTTAAATAGAGAGGTCAGCTTTTATATCCCGGTTTTAGATAGATGTGCGGCATGGCACTAAAGCGTTAAATCAGTTTGTCTGTCTGCCTTCTACTAGAAGGGAGAATATCCATTATTTTATTAGATACTGTGTATTATTTGATAGAATCACTGATAATGAGTGGAATAGGGCGTACAAAACAGCCCTCCAGATGTGTGGTCTGTTTAGGATGCACGTTTTCTATCTATCTAAAACGAAAGCAAGTGAAGGTGTGTGTTTTCTCATAGCTGTGGCAAGCACAGACTGCACATGCCCGAGATAACGAAGGGAAATGCAATGAGAGTACTGGCAAGCATGCACATACCATTACTGTGCTGTATTGAATACGTACAGCTTTCTTTAGACATGTCTATCTATCTCTATCTACTCCTACATAGATAAAAGTGTCTAAAACAAGATGTGTTTTCACAGGGGACTTGTTACGCAACTATCAGAAGATTAGATATATTGGTTTTGTTGTTTCTTGAGGGCTTCCCTTAGATGGGGACTGTGAGAGCTGGTAAGTTGAGCATAGCATCAGCTTGAGAGCTCCAGAATCACAGACACTGAAGACAGAAAAAAAGCCTGTTAGGACAGCTAGTCCAGCTGCTTTGTTATGCAGAGTTATTCCCTCTTGTAGATTAACCCATATTTCTTCCAGTCCTGTTTAATTGCATGATGCAGTGGCACCTCCAGTGGGAGGCTGTAACTGAGCTTAATAGATGGGGAGCTTATCTGACATTCATCTTAAATTTCCTTCGTTCTTTTTTTAGTTTTGTGCTATTAATGGTGCCATCCCTCTTACACTCTAAATAATCGCTTGCTCTGTTTGATCTGTTTTCCAAAGATTAATGTAATGTTCTACCTCACTTGGAAACCATCCAACCACATATTTTGTTTTCCTTAATACAAGTTCAATTCCTTCAGCCGCTTGATTTGTGTTATTCCTTTCCATGCTCCCTCTGGTCTTTGTATCCTACTTGCCCCGATTGTTCCACGTCCTAACTCAGGTAAGCAACTCTTACTCTGTGACGTAAAACTTGTGCAGTGTATTTCTATCGGGGGCTGAGTTATCAAACGTTAGACAAACACATTTCCTGTTTGTGCTGTTCCTGTTTGTTTGCACGTTCTGGGGGTTTCCACTCAATTATACATCTGGAGCTGCATCAGAGACTTCGGTTCCTCTCGCAGCAAGAATTTATTGTAGGCAATTGCTTAGAAAAGGGGGTGTCTTTCATAGGCTGGAGGTTTCCAGCTCTAAAAGCTGTGTGGGACCCTAAAGTTCAGTGGGTCAAATAACTGATTTCAAGTTCTTTATCAAAAACCAGACTGTCAAGAAATACCATTTGTACATTTTTTGATCACCTATAGAGAGCAAAGATGCGCAATTCTACGGCACTGTCTAAGAAAGGGTAAGAGTCACAGAATATCTGTGTGTTCCCTGGTTGACTAGTAAATATTAGTTTTACACTGGTGTATCTTCCAGAAATATGACAATGTAGAGGAAAAAACACAGGGTCAGGTCTTGAGCTGAAATATCATTCTATATTCAGGTCTGTTTGTTTGGGGGGTTGTTTTGTTGGGTTTTTTCTTTTTTTTTTTCCTGTTTTTTCACCCTGCAGTATGATTTCATGGAACGCTTGGATGGGAAAGAGAAATGGAGTGTGGTGGAGTCCCCTCGGGAACGTCGAAGTATTCAGACCCTTGTTCAGAATGAGGCTGTGTTTGTTCAGTACTTGGATGTGGGTTTGTGGCACCTGGCATTTTACAATGACGGCAAGGACAAGGAGCTGGTCTCTTTCAGTACAGTTATTCTGGGTAGGTATCTCCACAAGCGGAGTGTTTGTGTCAGGAAGCCTCTAATGGGGTGCTGATTTTAATTTGCTGATTTCTCTTTCAAGATTTTAGCATTGCCATAGATCTTGAGTTTAGTTCTGGAAAATGACACTCAGGTAAGTTCAGTCTGGGTTGAAGCAATCACCAGTTAACAATCAATTTTGGAACACTTTGTGAACTTTGCTGAATAACTTGTCACACTGGCATAAAAAATTCCAAGACAGTCTATGTGGTATTCGGTCCTGGCTGGTGAAGAGTTAAATGACACTGTATTGTGTAAATCTGTAATTCCTGTTTAGGGAAAAGAGCAAGTGCAGAAAGTTCAAGTTAGTTTTTAAGATTGATGAAAAATAGTCGGGAGTCCTTTTCAGTCTTGCCTTATGATATGAAGCTTTATTTTTTTCCTTTTTCGTTAGTATAAAATTCTGTTTGTTGGCTCAAGTCCCAAAGGGTGTAGAATAGCCAATGCTCTGTCATTAAGTATGAATATAATTGTTTCTGTTAACCTCAATTAAGATGAAAAAATTATTTTTCTTCCATCATTTATATGTGATTTTGTAAGAGTTACTAGGTGCTATGCCTGTTGTCATTTGCATATTTGCCCATAGAAGTGTCTTTTTGTGCTTCTCCAAAACCAAGATTTGTGCTTATATCTTGTTATGCCCCTGTTTTGCTTAGAAAACATTCAAATCTGATAAGCTGTCCTTGAAAGAGTTGCCTGGTCTGAGCTAGAGCTTTCAAGAGCATCAAAGGTCTAATAGTCAGGTAGGCTACTAGGTAGTGCAATAATAGTAATTGAAATGAAAGGTAGAGAAAAATACAGTGTTTTATCCAGTTCAGAGGTTCTTCTACACGCACCTGGTATCAGACATTTCCAAATCAAAGCATCTGAGACAGCCGAAAGTTTCTCTGATGTGGAAGATGTTAACTCCCAGACAATACTAAGATTACCATGATTTTGAATACATAGAAAGTGCTTTTGTGTGCCATGAAGCAAAATAATGTTCAAATCTATAGACAGGCTTCTTCACGAGGCAAATTGATATCTTTGAACATTATGTTTCAATTTTTCTTTTATTGTTTACAGGAATCATTTTGAGAGGTCAAGCTAATGACATCTCTTTGAAAATTTGCTTTAGAGGTTTTTATTTAGTGTCCTGCAACTGTGAAATCAGATTTAAAGTTTTGCTTGGATCTTTTTCCGCCACTCCGTTTAATCTGACAGAGAAATGCTCTGTATGGTTCTGCCAGTACCAAATCCAAAATTAATTTTCTGTGTTGTTCAGCTGCTGTTTGTTGGGGACTGACAGAGCTGTTTAGTTTCAGACCACAGGTCCCGCAACAACAGGGAGTAATAATGAAGGTAACAACGTTCCAATTAGACTTTTGTTCCAGTAATTCAGAGTTGAAAATAAGCTCCGCTGAAATCCAACAGCTTTCAAATGAAAGTGATTTTAATAATTTATTTCAAATTTGGAACTTTATTTCTAGGTTGTTATTATGTAAAGTAGTGTATATATTATCCAAAGAATAACAGAAATTGTGGAAAGTGAGTAATTTGGTATAGATGAAATGTTACCATCAGGCTAGTGCGCTTATACTAGCCCAATAATTATTATTATTACACTGCTCAGATTATCGGGCACACTTCAGTCGGTCACTTAAACTCTAGCATTCTTTTTTTACAGACGACGACTTCATCCTCTTGTGTAGCTGCTTGCACCTTTTATACTGGGGTTTTTTTAATATAAAGAATATTTACCAGAGCAAAAGCACTCCTCTTTGTCACGTTCAGCAGATATTTCTGTCAGTTTAATTAATGAGGTTTTAAATGTCTGTAGAAGGAAAAGAAGATACGCTCCTTGGGATAACCAGTTTCACGTGGAAGAGTGGATGTACAAGATCACGGTCTCATTGCAAAAGGGAGGTTGTTGATTTTCCTGATGAAGCATTATGTTCGCTACATAATGTGAATTCAGATGTAGCTGCAGAGCTCTTAAGAGGCAGTCCTGTGTACCTGTTAGAACAGAGGACCTGCACCATCGGAACACGTGGAGTTCTGGGGGTGATCAGGGACTTAGTGATCGACTTCAGAGTGTCACTAGATCTCTGCATTTACTCATGCTGCCACTAAAACTTGGTACCTTTCTGCTTCACCTGAACTTTGTGGTGTTAATATTATGTTCTTCTAAGTACTGAAGTCAAAATAAACTGAAGAAAAATTAAGCGTAGAATTTGTAGCCTACATAGGAACCAACTAATGTGCCTGTCATGCTTGTGTTTCAGATTCGGTGCAAGACTGCCCACGTAATTGTCATGGGAACGGCGAGTGTGTATCAGGTGTCTGCCACTGTTTTCCAGGATTTCATGGAGCAGACTGTGCTAAAGGTATCATTTTCCCTTTGTCTGCAAATAACAACAGTGTGTGTTCGTGATGTGTGGGTCTGCAGTACCTGCTAGTTAGCTTAGGTCCAAGCTAGATTCAAATAGATTAATATGCATTTTTTTCTAAGATATCATATTAAATGTGATCAAATGAAAGTACTGCTACACTGCAGATGAACAACTACAGCTTCATTTGCTATCAAATATAGTATGCAGAAATGGCAGAAAATATGTATTTTCTGTAAATATAGATGAATTATCATCTATGCTTTCTGATAATCATTATCTGGTCTGCCACGGAAGACTGATTATCTCCATCAATAGCATGTAATGTACATTCTGGCTTGGCTGAGCCTTGCTTCTAGTACATGGCATCTTTCTTGCTTAAACAGTTACTCATTGACCAAACGATGTTCGCCTGTTATAGGAAAATAAGTAGGACTTGATAAAATCGTAAAATGAACCTTTCCTTAAATGTCAATTGTAAAGTTTAACCACTAAAACTGGGAGATGCATATACCAGGGGATAAACAGAAATCTAAAAGATATCTGTGGATTGGCACTGTGTGTTCCAAGTTTTTCTAAGAGTTTGAGATAGCTGCAAAAGAGAAAAGATTGATGAAGGAGGACCTCTCTAGTTTATACAGCTAGTAGCAGGTATGTTATCTGAATTCAATGACCGGGTTGTGTTCCCTGCTGTTCCTGAGCACAGTCGTAACATTTTACAGTTTGCTTCCCTCTCAGTTTGTGTGAGGTTTAGGCACCCTGTCAATAAAACATGCCTTCAATTGTTTCCACGGGGATAGGGTTGCTAGTGTTCCAAGGGGGTACCTGGTGTTTGAAAGCATTTTGAAATTCTTTGAAGGGCCTCAGAAACGTGCTCGTTTCTTCTTAGACTCCTGAGAACGAGTTGTTGTTCCCCATCTCTTTCACTGTTGTAGCAGGGTGGCATCCAGCATGCCCGTGTGCGATATGAAATACTCCTTAAATTGCCGTTATAGTAGTACTGGAGTGAGTAATTTCCATTTTGTGTCTCCGTAGTTGGCTCTTGAAGGTGCTCCAGTTAAAAAAAACAAAAAACCCCAAAAACCCAACCAAACAACAAAATAAACCCAAAAGGCCCCAAGGGCCTTGGGAAGCTAAAGATTGAATGATTATTATTTCGGTGCTAGCCCTACTCATCTTAAAGGATGCTTCAAATACAGAGTGCGTGTTGTTCCATTACCTGAGGAGTTAAGACTCCTGCTGGGTAGGGAGCGATCTGTGTGTTCTCAAGTACATGGTGTGACGCGGTGTGCTCTAAAACACGTGTGCAGCTGTGGGCTGTTGCCCCGTGAAGGTATGCATGCAGTGCCCCTGTGCTTCACTGCCACTCCTCTCACACATGGCCATTAAATCAGCTCATTTGCATTCGGAGCTGTGGAGCAGTCCTGCAGTGTGTCCTGCACCTCTGCGTGACTCTGTCTTCTCTGTTAATGCTAGAAAATACTTTGTTCAGACTGTGGCAGTTCGACAGCTTTTTTTATAGAGTGTTTGTCAAACGGTATCTGTCAGGCTTCTCCTACCGCTCAGTGCTCTGCTTCTGCCTTGTCCTTCCCGTGTTGTCTTCCCTCAAAAGCAGAAATGGTTTCTTGGAAGCTTCTTTCAACTCTTTTACTGTTTTCTTGTCAGACATCATGATATTTCTAAAGAACAAAGAAGCCTGAAATGCGACATGAAATGACAAAATGGGTGTGTTGACAGAATTCTCCTGTTTCTGTGCAAGCCCAGAGCTGCACATCTCAGCCACACCTCTGAGACGTGCCTAGAGGAGTGCGGCTGAGTTAAGGTGTCAGGGCTGTGTGTCTCACCCATTTCACACGCCCTGTGAAATGCCTGGTCTCAAGCCCACAGATTATTTTGCTTACTTGAATGCTGATTATGTGTGAGAACGGTTTCAGAAGACAGAAATCTAAATTGGGATTGTATGCATGGTAAAAGAGTGAAATGAGAAAGAGAATTAAATCTTTTTCCAGCATATTGTATGTATGGACTCATGTTTACTATACATTTACTGTAATGTTAAATTTATAGTTAAGCTGTCACAAGTGTGGAAGGATAATGATTTTCTTTCCATCTGACTTTTTTAAATTATTATTTTCCTAGCAACACATCTTTCAGTGTCTCAGTTCTCCACTGTAGAATAACTTGAGGCAAGACTCAAATAGAGAATTGTGGAGAAAATGTGAAGAAGCTCCTCAGATGGCTTTTAGAACTTATTAATGCAGTAACACAGCAGTCTGAGAGCTTCACACTGGGTGAAAACCCACGCCTGATAGATATGAAGCACGATCCTTTACACCAGTGAATCCCCTGTTGCAGGGCTGATGATGAGGGCATCAGAGACAGTGAATCTTGAGAGGAGTCGTCTGCAGACTATTTGCAGACAGTGCACAGGTACTTCCTCTGTTACTTTACTCTATCCATGTAGTTATAAAAGATAAAAATGAAGGAAATCCATGAGTGACAGCACAGATTTGACTTCAGATCCATTGGCTCCAGGAAAATTCCATGAATATTATTAGAAAGAAGTGAACTTCAGGCTCGACTCACAAGCTGAAATACACTTTCATACCCTGATTGAAGTGGAGGAAATTTCACCGTCTTAAACCCTCTTTCCAAATACTGGGAGGGGTTATTTCTCATCCTTATTTATGGAAATAAATTATTCTCAGGCAGCCAGTATCAACAGATTTACTCCGTCCTTGCTCAGGCAAGGTTCCCTTTGAAATCATTAGGGATTTAAGTTAATTAAGAATTCCATCTAACACAAAAAAGGTATTGATACATTTTAATCTGATGTTAATATAATATGGCATAGAAAGAAAAAGAAAGTCTGATAATCAAAAGACAATTCAGTGGGTGGAGGTGTATCCTGATAAAGAAAATATGTGTGGTTAAAGCCCGTGGAAGATTTGCTGTAAATTGAACTGCGCTGTAAGTAACCTCCTGTCCACAATCAACTGTAGGAGTTATTGATAAGAAGTGATGCTGTGGCCAAGGACCGATTAAAGAACCCAACATGCAGCTATTATTATGTTATTTTGGTGTGTGGTCACTTCTTTTATATTCATCTCTATTTTTCTGTAACCTCTGTGACAGAACCAATCAAATATCTCAAGATGTCCTTCTTTCTTAGTGTCCCACTGTTCATGTGGGCTTTCAGCTGCCAAGTTCAGTGGTAAACCTGCAAGCAGGCATCCTTCGTCATGTCCTGCTTTACACCGTTGCTGTAGAGCTCAGTCATGAGCTGGGTTCCGACAAGTGTCTCACAATTGGCTATAGTTTTGTTTGCATCTCATAGCATATACGAAGGGCACGCAACTCTTCCACTCCTTTAACAAAAATACTTCCAGAGACACTGTCATGTTGTTTTGCAATTTGGAGCCTCCTTTAGTTTTGCATTTTAAAATGCTAGGATTTGCATCGTAAGCATATCTAGCTAATCTGAAAAGGTGAAACAATGTTCCATCACAGAGGATTTCTGCGCTGACACACCGGCTGTGATGAGCGTAGCCTGTTAAGAGATGGTGTCCCATTTGTAAAAGAAGCAAAAAAATTAAGTAGCTCATGTCAGCTGCCATGAGGTTGCCATAGCAGATACTTCTAGGTGATTATGCAATGTAATAAGAAACATGTTTAATGTTTAATCAAAGTGGATTGAAGGCTTTTGGATTTTTTTAAACCAGAAATTTGTACCGTGTTTGATCACTTGACGTTTTAATCTGATTTTAAGAACTTTAATGATTTAGATTTATGTTATTCACAGTTTCTTTTCCCTGTTCTTGTGTGGGTTTTTCATTATTTTATTTTCATTCTGTTTGTTTTTGGCTTACTGGCAAAGGACGGCGCCACTTTAATAAGTATAAAAAGAAGGGTAGGTTTTTTTAAATTTCTTTTTTTCTTTTGTGACATCTATTTAGTTTGAAATAGTAACTAAGCTGTAAAGTGTAGTCTATCTCTTCTCAAATTGATTCTAATGGATTTGCTGTTTCTGATGATTTCCCACACCACAATAAGAGTTCCTGCCACTGTCATTTTCTTTGCTATCTGTGTACTGTTAATCTCTGTATAAAAATGTAAAAAGCTGTCAATTATTAGGTAAGTAAGGTATAATTGCTAGAAGCAGCAACTCTTGCTTTTTGCCAGGTGTTACTGAAATTTCAGTTCTTTGGGACTCCTCTTGCTTTGAGGTTATTCAGGGGCTTGTTGCCTGGGCAGTAGTGCATGAAGTAATGTTTTTTCATCCACTGAATACTCTGAAACTATTCTCTTAGTGCTGTGTCCAGAATTCTCCTAGAGACATAAGAGGTGCTAGGAGTGATTGCAGTGGGGAAAGCATGAATTTTGTAGTGCATCTACTGAATAATTCAGTGGTCGGTTCACCGCTGTAAAGCACGTGACCCACATGAAAGAATGGTGTCTGGCAGGTGCTGGCGATGAACAGGAGTTAGTATTGCCTCTCTGGGTCAGTCAGGAAAACAATGTTCGCCTTCATAACTCAGCTAGGAATCTTAGGAACTGAGAATAGTGCACGCGGAGTGAGGCTCACTGGAGGTGGAGGGGAAGGGCGAGGACATGTTGAGAGGTGGTGCTGAATAGCCGTTCTCCAGCACTTTGGGTCTTCCGTACACACGCAGACTGGTGAATGTGTCTCCTGTACTATTCAAGTGACTCACTGCAAATTCATGCAATAACAGATTACAGATCAGACAAGTGAAGTAGCTTGGATGAAACGTGGTAGTACCCAAAGCAGGTTGGTTTGGCAATGAAAAGAGCGGGAGAGGAACAATAATACAGGAAAAACACTATATTTTTGATATTACAAAGAGTTTGTCATGAGCAATAGTAATTGTTAAAGCTAATCTATTGTGGTTAGTGCTTTACAAGCAAAAGAAGTAAATAAAACCAGTGCCTGCCTCCAGGAATTTTCCATGTTGATACAAGTTGAAAGGGAATTAATGGGAACCAGTGGACAGATGCGGAGATGTAAGAGGAAAATGTGATACACAGCGTTACAAGTCACTAGCAGTGGACGGTTGTCAGTTTAGGGGAATGCTGTGGTAAAAGGCAGTTTTAAAGAGGGATAACGGGGCAGAGAGATAACATCGTGTGGATAAAGGAGGGCAAAAGGGGCCTCGAAAGGAGACAGAGCCTAGGAAAGAGCTCCAAAAACCTCTTTATAAATTTGACTTTCAAAAGTATTGTAAGTCACAGAGATGTTGAAGTCAGAATTCTAGCAGTGAGCAGTGTGGGGTGAGGTGGTTTGTAAATGAAGTTGGGACATGAAGTTCATGTCCCATGAGACAAGAGGGAAGGATCTGAAACAGGCACTGGGAAAGAGCAGCCACATAGCTGAAAGTTAGATTAACAGATTAACAGTACCATTTTTGCAGCACTGTTGTGCACAGACTGAAGAAGACTGAATTTATCAACGCTAGAGAAAAAGGTGTTGATTTAATGTAGATTCTATTTGCTGAAAGCTCGGGCAAGAATTCTGACAGCGGTGCGATGCAGAACAGATCTGTAAGACTTTGTCAGAGCCTACATGTGAGGCAAGGAGATGGATGAGTCAAAAATAGCATCCAGATTATGAACTTTGATGACAGGTAGAACAACAGCATTGTCCACTGTG
>NW_010406979.1:570-7533 GCF_000710305.1 Buceros rhinoceros silvestris | reverse complement strand
CAGGAATGCAGGGAAGGGCTGGAAAGTAGTGGGTTAGAGAAAGCAGAGAAATTAGAGAAGTAAGAACTTTGTTGGCAAACATTTTGTAAGTTCATAATCATAGCATGTCTCATCAGTCACGCTGTAGTTATTAAAAAAAAAGTGTGCTTTTCTGTGGAAATACTGCGTTGTCTGTGGAAATACTTGTCACCCACACATACCTCACATCCCTTGTTGCGGTTCACAAAATTCAGCACGTTCAGCTTCTCTCTTCGTACCTCTTTCTGGGTGGGTTTGGTCTTGGGTGCTGATGTGTGTTTGTGTGCCAACTTATCTGTGTGCTGTGGCAGCAGCGCAACCCTGGCTTGTCACTCAGAGGTTCTCTCTCAGTGGGTGGAAGCATCATTTTGATACTTCAACAGACAAGGCTGTCTTTGGCAGCGTTCCTCTCCAGCAGTTCCCACCTCTCTAACTCGGTACCTTCAAATGCCTTTGTTATAAATTTTCTTCTCATTTTCTCATTCTCGTATTTTATTAGCAGCCGTTTTTCATTTCTGGCAAACTGATCGTGTCCTCTCTCGCCTTCCAACGAGTTCTGTGTGCGGGGCAGCGCTTGCCTGACTGCCCTCAGTTTTCTTAGTTTTATAGAACTGCAGTACACTCTGAAAAGGATTTTGTGCCATCAGCTGTGCCTAAAATAATTACGGAATAAATAAATGGCCAGCTAACCTATTTTGACAATGACTGACCGTCATTGCCATCTATCAGCTGCTAGCTTGCCTGCATGAAATGAGATAGTAGCTTTGATCCAGTGTCAGGCAGACAAGCAGAGCGAACACAAAATTCACCACTAACTCCTTCTAATTGGCAATTTAAGCAGGAGCCAAGAACTGAAGGGGTCACAGGCTGAATTCTTTCTGATTGTTAGTGGCCATGACTCCAGAAGGGGCTTCAGGCACACAGTCCATAGTGCGACACGGGATAGCGTACAGGAACCATCCTTTCTAGTCTGCAGCTTTCCTCATCAATCTGCGTGAGTTCTGTTGGAGATTAGAGGTAAAAACAGGGGACTGGAGGGTCTGGACTCGAGAGTTCTACAACAGGTACTGTGTTAAATTTCTGTTACAACAGAAGTCGTTTAGTATCCTAACATTTCATTACGCTTTCAAGAGATGTACCTGTAGTTCATTGTAGATTAAATGGGAGGATTAAGCAGGTATATGCAAGGTGTGTGCTGTTAGTTACAGGGTGGTGACACAAGAGTACCCAGATTACTCTCTGGTCTGTGCCAGGCAAGAACTGGTGCTTCAGATCCTTTGCATTCTTTGTAAGGGAATATTGTCAAAGTTAAGGTAAGGCTTGGGAGCTACTTTCAGCCTTGTGAATATTTGAGTGTTTTCTCAAATTTTGAAACTTTAGAAATAGGAATTTCAACAAGCAAAGTAATAACTTCTCATTGTTCTTGAAGCTTTTATGGCTTCTGCTGATTCCAGCATTGAATTCAGGGTTATAAAGAATTTATTACGGAATACTTTGTCCTGAGCAATTTCAAGTGGGGATGCTCCTGTTGTTTCAGAAGCACGTCCTTCCTTCAGTTTGTTACAGTCAGACTTTTACAGGGCAGCAAAAGTTTTTAAAGATATTTATTTAATGTAGTAAAGTTAAATAGACCAAATACTTTCATCTAGTATAGCAACTTAATTAGAATTTGTTTACTATATTAAACTGCCGGTGAGCACACAGCCAAATCTGTGCAGGTGGATTGCAGTGCCCTTCCTAAATGCATGTTGCAGCGTATGAGCTTGAAATGATGTGTGACTCCTTTTCCCAAAGAACTCGCAGGATAGTGGTGCAGCTAAGAAGGTAGACTTACTTCTGCAGGAGAAAATTTCAAAGACAAAGCTAAAAGGATTAAGAAAAAAATGGGGAATGCTTAGGAATTCAGTGATGAAGGAGGAGGGAAATAACTGAGAAAAGCTGTTAGTGCTACTGCTGGATAAAACATGATAGGTAAAAAGAAGTGGGCGTGTAAGTAATTATGAGTCTGTGACTCCAGTGACCACTAGTGCATCTGAGCACTTGTTACTCAGCCTGTAGAAAGCCGGAGTCTGAAGGCAGAGCCACAGGCAGTAGCCAAGGCCTGTGGACTGGAACCAAGTTTTATTGGCTTAGCGTGATAAAGAAGTTTGCTTTGCTTATGTTGATGATGGAAAGCATATGGAAACACAGTAAAATCTTATTAATGGATTTTTCTTCAACAGCATTATAGTAATATTTTCATACTTAACTAAAAACTGCGTACATTCTTTTGATCTCTCACGGCTGCTTTTTCACTTCATCTTTCTTCCCTTCTTATACACATGCAGCAACAGCACATTTACTTGCACTAAGATTTTCTGTTTCAATGGGATCCAATAAATAGAATATTTCAAAAGGTTCCCTGTGCAGCAAGGAGGTAGACATGCATATCGACACATGCAGGATGGAAACCATTGTGTGCATTAGTTTCTGGCAAGCCAAAAATCTTCTGGTCTTACAATGCTTCCTCTGGCGGCTAAAAATCTCTGTGCTCTAACTACACTCTGCTGAGCTGAATTGTGCTCACTGTGATGTATGCTTTGCAATTTGTTTTTGTGTTTAATTGGTTAGCTTATTTAATTGAGTTGCAATCTACATTTTGGTTTTAGATTGCATTGTCTCCATGGACTTGTACTGATACTCTTTATTTCATTAAGTTCTGAGAGTTTGTCTTTGCAGTTGTGTTGGGATCATCCCGGAGTCCTTGCAACGATGGTAAATGTCATTGAAGCAACTATGATTAAGTAGTATTGTAAATCACGTTGTAGAAATACGGCTGTTAAGAGATCTTGAGACATTTGCTGTCCCCGAATAAGAGAAACAGCCCTGAATCACAGCTTCATGCATGTCTCTTTTCACATCTACATTATATCTAGATTTGACCCTGTAATTTAGATCGTTTCCTATACTTAGACCCCATTTGGGTGAGATTGGATTCAATTAGCTGTCATGCCACTTTGCTTTCTCAAACAAACAAAATTTCTAATTCAAATGTAGAAGAATGTTTAAATATCTTAAGCTAATGTGGGACTATGCAATTTCTCATGTTATGATTTAAATCTTGTCTGGTAAATTTACTAAAGCAGATAGTAGTAACTAAAATGAGACCAAAGCAGTCTGAGTTCTAACTACCCTGAAAAGTGCAGCCTGTGGGTGCAGTCCTACACCACTGCACTGCTATTTAGCCAGAGCTAAGACATTACTGGAGAATGGGGTAAAATCTTACAAAAAACATTTGAAGAAATATTTCACTTCTTCATTTCTTTTTCTAGATGCATAACTAACTTCATGCTATTAGTGCTTCCGTGTTGTGAATCATAACACATAGGTTTGGAAGGATGGTTCTGGCATGTTATCTTTGTCCTTACTGCTCTTTTTTGTGAGCACAAAGCATCATCTCTTTGATTCCTCACTGGCTTTTCACACCAAGATAGCTACTGAAGCCTCTGAGATGTTTTCGTTCTCCCTTCCTCCTTGGTTTTTCTTGCAATGAAGTCATCAAGACATACAAATGAAGATCTGCGTGCTCCTCGGTGACAGCAGTCGATTTCAACATCTGTTTATTTCCATCTGTTGGTAGAAAGTAAAATTTATTTCTCTGCACGTTCTTGTAGTTGTATCAACTTCACTACTTAGATCTAAAGCAGGAATTTCACTCTGTGTTACTAGTTCCCACAGACAGAGTTTCAGGTAGCAAGGCAGTGTTTTCAGGACATTTGTGTCCACCATCTGCATTTTCCTCCCATCCTATATATCATGCAGAGAGCTGAAAAGAATTCTTCCCTTATTTTTTTTCCTCCATTTATTTTCAAAGACATTAAATATATGCTAAACTGATTGGTCACGTTCTCCTGTGGTAAACCAGAACAGTGCAGGGTCACTTCTATTTCCTTGAGTGCATTGACGCATATGAATAAGAATTGAACTGTGCCACTCTTCAATGATGTAGTAGATAGGGAGGACCCTAACTGGATAGACTGCAAATCATCTTAGTGTACTGCGTGGAGAACTACAATCTTTCCTTTAATACTGGCAGTGATAGCTGCAGAGCTCCTGCAGTAGAGGAGGGGCTACAAACAGGCTGGCCAAGCGGTGAATCTGGAATTACTGACGAGAAACTGTCCTCCAGACATCTGAGCCCTGGCCCAGGCAGCTGGTTTTTCAAGCGTCAAGCTGAACTCAAAGGTCCTCTTTTCTCTCTGTCTCAGATTTGTAGTTTGTTTTATAACACTTGAAATTCTTTATCTGTGTTCAGCTGTGGCTTTTCCAGTGAGACAGATATACTCCTGTTTCTTACGTTTATTTTTTTGTCATAGTTGTAAGCAGAGCAGTTATCTAATGGAAATGTCTACCTTGTAGAAAGGGAGAGGAGGGGACGGCAAGTGTTGTCGTTTGGACAGATGAGGTCACGCTGAAGGCAGTGAGACCTTTCTGACAGATTTTGGCCAAAGCAAAAGTTTGCTGAGTGTTCAGAAGGATGTAAATATTCATTGTGCAATTAATGCTCTTCAGTCACGTCTATAAAAATCCTGCCATTTTTTTTACAACAGCTTAAGTACTTATTGATTGAGAACTTCTATAACTCCCAAAATGGAGGCATCCCCATATCTCTACAGGTATTTTAAATGAATTGAATTAATCATAGGCTTAAAAGTCTCTGGTGATCTTCGTTAACTTCCCTGGGTTTAATTAAAACATCTGTGCACTTTTAATTTATCGATTCATCCAACTCATATGTCATGTTTTTAACACACCCCAGCATGCTCTGCATCATTTTTAACCCAATTTCCACTTAACTAAAGCAATTAAATTCACCCTGGATTAATTAAAGCATCCATACTTTAGTGCTTAAGTCAGCGTGTGCTGCTTTCCCCAAATGGTTTCTGAATGTCAGAGATTTGACACACCTGATGGGTTTTTTGTCCTTCTAGAAATTCTTCTGTGAATCTCTTTCTTGCTTACTAATGTGCAGCTTGACAAGGGAGCTCGGTGTGGCTGGGGTTTGGGGAAGTGAAGTGAAGACTGCAGAGCATGACTACTGTGAAGGGCTGAACGGTTCGTCTTAACGCTGACCTGATGCCTGCAAGCATAGTGTAACTCTGCTCTTAAATCGTTTGAATTATTTGTGTGTCAACTGTTGTCAACAATTTCATGAAGTAACTAATAACGCAAATAATGTCAGTAACAGTTAATCATAGATGTTCATTCTGTTGGTTCTGAGTGAATTTTTGCAAGATGACTTCTGCTCGGAGGAGCACAAAGTCTTAGAGCAACCTAAAAGATGGTTTAGATCTTCCTAATTGTCCGTGTCCTTAAGAACGTTTCAGCCTGACAGAAGTTAGTGATCTCTGACAAGCGAGCAGTCTTGATTCTACTTGACCATGCAGGTATCATCTTTGTGAGGCATAAAGAACAGACAAGAGAAAGCAGTCCTGGGTTCATTCACTCTCCCATTCCAGAATGATTTTGGGGGCGTTAGGTTTGCTCGGGGTGGGGCAGTGTCTTACCAAGAAAGTAGCATTAAAATAGCATAAATTAATAAAAGTGAAACAGCATAAACCATGGAATGGTCTTAGAAGTTATTTCAGATATTCTTATCCATAAAAGAACTCCAGGTAAAATATTTTCAATCAGGCTGTTCAGAAATTAACTTTTAAATAACTGAGATGATTGTCTAAAATGCTAATGTTTGTAAATCCTTTGGGTTTAGTGGTTTTGTGGATTTTAAAAGCATTTAGAAATGAAGATTGTTTCTGTCTAAATAGGTATAACTTCACTTTGGGAGGTTGACTGTGGGCAAGAACTTGGTGATAGCTTTTGGAGTGAATCTAAAATCATTCATGGTATACAATCATAGTAGGATTCAGCTCTAGCATCAATAAAATACTTCTTCACCTGCTTACATCTTTACCTAATTTGTCCATTGAAGAGAAATTTGCATCTGTAGTCTAAATGCTCCATATGCATCACTAAGATGCATAAAGACCAAAAAGAGAAAAACGCCTGTACCATGTGACCCTATGCATATATTTAAGGTATTTGGAACCAGATGGTTGTAAATGACAGTGTTTTTGGATCTGACCTGGAGTGCATTTATTGTTCTCAGATTAGACTGTCCTAGACAGTAATCTGTCTTCCTTATATACTGGCAAAATCATGCACGATCTCTCAGCAGTAGCAGCTTAATCTCTGCTAAAAGGGAGTCCAAGTGTGAGCTGTTGCTGAGCCCAAATCAATAATCCTCTAGAGGAACTGCACCCAGAAGGGTCGCTGGTGAGGTTCTTCGGTAAGAAGTTTGACCTACACCTGTGAGCAGTACAATTCCAGGTGGTCAGTGCAACAAAGAACAACTTGATTTCTATTATGCTAGAGTGTATTTAATTTTTTATGTAACTAGGAATTTGTGCAGCTCCATCCAAAGGCACATCGAAACTGCCCCGTCTGTAGGTTTAGATGATTTTTGAGAGACAACTACAGAATGTTGATATGGTTGTATTAAGACTTGAGAAACAGATACTCTGTTTTATGATACGTAATTGTTAAGGGTCGAGGGACCGAGGTACCCGCTCCTTGAATTACCTTAACGAATCCGTCTGTCCTAAACAGAGACAGAAGGGTTTTAAAAAGGGAAGGAAGAAATTCACACCTCGGTCTGCGTTTGGAAAAGCTGAAAAAAACTTTTAATAAACAATAAAACCACACAACTATACTCTGTTATATATATATGTATGTAGTTAGTAGTTACAAACCAAAGGGAAAGGGGAAAAAAAACCGAAGAAGTGAAGGTTTACACAAACTGTTCCTTTGTTCAAGGTCGGTGCTCTGGGCAGGCAGCCAATGACGAGATAAGAGTGATGCCTGGCCTTGGTTCGCTCCGCTGTCCCAGCGAGGAGCAGAATTCTTCTC
>NW_010406979.1:0-212 GCF_000710305.1 Buceros rhinoceros silvestris | reverse complement strand
CACAGATTTCAGGTATTTCGAATATCCTCACCCGATTCAGACGGGACAGGACTCATGACAAACCAGTTCGGAGTCTGTAGTCTGTGGATTTCAGGCGGTCCCGAGGTGTGCCCTCGGCCCGGCCGGTCGGCAGGTGGGTTCGTGGGAGGACTCACTCCGTGCGTGCCACTGCCCGGGAGCTCGCAGAGCGGTCCGGGGGCGCAGCCCCTCCG
>NW_010406978.1:14013-14381 GCF_000710305.1 Buceros rhinoceros silvestris | reverse complement strand
CCTCGTGCGGGGGAGCCCCAGAGCGGGGGCAGAGGGATGGCGGTGGGCAGGAGCCTCTCCTTGGCGTGTTCCCCATCAGCAGGTCACAGCAGGGCTCCACAGAAGCTGGTGGAAGGAGTCAGACCTCAACAATGCTGCGGAGAACTCTGCTGCCAGATTGGTTTTTATTATTTTATTTTTTCAGTGAAGTTTATAGGTTAGGGATTTTGCAGAACTTGGCATTGGGATATAATATCAAATGAAGACCTTCTGGTTCGGAAATTTGACTTAATGCAGCCTTCTTTTATTGCTTCAAGGATTAAGCAGAACAAAGTGTCTCTGCATGCAGGGATGTTCGCGGCTGGAGGTGCGTGAGACACCCTGTGGCA
>NW_010406978.1:13498-13843 GCF_000710305.1 Buceros rhinoceros silvestris | reverse complement strand
AAGCCGTGGGGGCACCGGACCTTCCTCCATGTGGGGTCCACAATGCAGCCTCAACACCATCTCTGCCTCGCTGACAAGAAAACACCCCTCGGGAAGGCAGTGAGGGAGAGACTTTCCCAAGAGCACGAGGGGCCCAGAGCCGCTGCCCACAGCACCACTGCGGGGCTGGCAGAGCAGGCAGGGAGTGCTGGCCAGGGGTGTTACCTGGTGCAAGCAGAGCAGACACACTGGGTTTGGGGACACATCTCTGTGTGCCAGTAGAATAGGAGTAATGGTGCCGCAGGGCTGAAGGAGCTGCCCGAGCTGCTGGCTATGGCTGGGCCTGCAGCCCCCGGGCAGCCCTCC
>NW_010406978.1:10358-13297 GCF_000710305.1 Buceros rhinoceros silvestris | reverse complement strand
AGTTGTGCAGCTGGCGCAGGACAGGCAGCCGGGACTTAGTTCGGTGCTCACCTCTTTGCTGCTCTCCCTTGCTGCTGCCCGCCGAGGCCAGCACTGGGGATAGTCTCTGACCATGCCTAGATGAGGCCCCTGTCCCACACGCCTGCCAGCGCTCGCCTCCTCCTCCTCAGGGCTGGCTCCTGACGGCCACCTTTCCTGGCAGGGAGCAAGGGGACATGTGCACTTTGGAGCCCGCTGGCTCTGCTCCCTCGCCGGGCTGGGGAGCTGCATGGCCACACCTGGGGCTGTGAGACTCAGACACATTGGGGAGGCTTTGCCTGCTGGAGACTTTTGCCAAGGGAGGGCAAGGCACGCAGCGAGACAAACGCGTGTGTGGGCTCCCTCCTCTGCTGCTGGGGATACCCCACCTGCCGAGGTTCATCAACGATGCAGGAGCAGCTCGGCCGCCCTCCTGGGCTGGGGAGGCTGTGGGGGGTTTGTGGTGGCAGCAGTGCCTCCTCATGCAGGGCACAGGGTGCCGGGTGCTGTGTCACCATCGCCCCATCCTACTGCTGCTGGACATGGCCTGGGGGCTTTGGAGAGCCTCTGATCGCCGGGTGCCACTATCAATATTTGATGGGATGCTGAAAGTTTGCACAAAGGCAGGTTTGGGAATTTGCCGGCAGCGTGGAGCTGGTGCTGCCGTGACCAACCTCCCCAAAGCCGGACTCTGTCTGCCCTGGGGTTGGGCAGGGCTCGGGGTGGCTTGTCCCCGGTGCCATCCCTGTGCCTGAGCCTGCTGGGACCAAACCCAGGGAAACCCTGCAAAACTGCAACGCTTCCTGCGGGCAAGGGCGTTTCTGAAACCTGTTCTCCTCGTGTGTTCGCACCCCCCGAAAGGAATCCTGAGGTGAAATTCAAATTCTCTATCCGGCTCCAGGCCCTGGAAATCCACATTCCCCCCACTCACAGCTGACGTCCAGCGGCTCTTGGCAGCCGAGCTGGCAGTTCCCAGGGGTTCATTACTGCTGCTGCTGTAATCAGACTTTGTCCTGCCTCCAGCCCTCGTGCAAGCATCTGGTCCTTCTCTCCCAGGCTCCGTAAACCTTTGGAGAGCCCGTTTACATTACGGATAGCCCAATACATCCAGCGAGAGGCAATATATCAGCAGTGCAGTTACTGTGGATTAGGGCTCGAATATCCCGGGGATATAACGTTGGTCTTTCTCACCTTGTGAGTAGGAGGACTAATGGTAAATTATCTGGATGGTTTACATTTTCTGGTTTGTATTGGAGCTCCCAAGGACCAATTTATCCTGATTGAATTGCAAACAAGGCTTACTGTCATCTCTCTATAAATGAATTCAGAGCAATTCAGGTTACCCCAAATTCTTCCTGTCGATGGGATAATGGCATAAATCCTGCTAATGTTTAGACTAGAAATTGTTTGCAGCAACCTGAGCTTGACCGATGGCTGCAATAGCAGAAAGAATCATAATTTGAGGTGAGGGTGGGAAGAGCCGAGAGCCCAGCCGCTGCTGCAGCCTGGGCTGGTGGGCAATGCCGCAGACACCGTGTACTTGCCAGGAGGTTCTGAGACATGGCATTCATGCCAGCAACCCGTCCTGGCATTGGCTTTTCAGCAGCCAGGATGCCACTAGCTCTTCTGCACTGAGTGGGCAACTCAGGCTCTCTTTGGACCAGAAAGCAAGGGAGCAAGGAGGGAAAAGCGTGCGCTTGTCCGGTTTGTGTTGTGGCCTCAAGGTTTCCCATGGCACTTCCCTGCCCTCACCCTGAGCAAGCCCTGAGGGATGGGGAAGGCAGCGACAGCATGAGCTTCACGCTGGCTCTTGGCAGGCCGGGGCTGTGTGTGCTCCCTGAGCACATCCCTGCTGCTGTCCCCGCGCCGAGGGGACTTTGCCTAAACTGTGAGTGTTGTGTAAACACTGTGAGACGTGAGCAGGTTCACTGTGTACTTCCTGCGAATGCACTTCTCTGGCAAAGCCGTCGTAGTGAACACCCCAGGGGCCGGCAGCGTGCTCCCCCAGTGCAGCTGGGGCTCAGCACTGGTTTGGGGAGCATTTGGGCCAGGCTGTGCTGATGCTGCCCTGCTCGGTCCGGCTGCATCCCTGGGGTGTGCAGGCTGTGCCGTGCTGTGCCAGGCATTGCCATCCTGTGCTGCGCCATCCCGTCCCGCTGCCCGTGCTGCCTCACCCCCATCCCGGGGAGCCCCTGCGCCGTGCCCAGGTCCCGGCACGCGTGAAGGGAGATGGGGGCTGGGGTGGCATCCCTGCTCCACCCGGCGCTGCGCTCTAGTAAACACTCCTCACAGCTCAGCTTAAGCACTTGACAGTGTTTATAAAGCAGCTTGCAGCAAACAGACTTGGAAGTGCAGAACAAGTTGGTGTTTACACAAGCAACTAATTATTTATTTGAAAACCCCGTGGCTGAGCTGCAGGCTGTAACGACAAGCACATGGGGAGCTCTGTGCTCCTGCCCTGGCTGCGCTCGGCAGAGCCGCAGCAGGGACATGGTGAAAAGTTCAAAGTCATTGGGGTGGGAGGATGACGGCGGTGCTCTGCAGCCCCGACGGGCACTGGGACCTCACCCCCACACATGCACCAGGCCGGGGCACTGAGGCACATGCTGCCACCACAAGGTGCAGCCGTGCCCAGGTCCGTCTCCCTGCAGCAGCTGACCGCTCCCACCATTGCTCCTCGGCCGTAGCCGTAACCACCCAACGGCTGGGCTGGAGCAGGGGAGCTGCTCACTGATGGCCCCTCAGTGGGTCCCCCACCCTAGGGGGAGCATGGGAGGGGGCCGGCACCCTGAGGCCTGTGTCCCTCCCGCAGGCAGCGTGCAGTCTGTGCCCGAGCTTCGTCCCAGCACCATCGTCACTGGCCATTTGGGGCATCGGCGATTGAGCAGTTATAAAGGGATTAAAACTATTTTCTGTTCCAT
>NW_010406978.1:9597-10066 GCF_000710305.1 Buceros rhinoceros silvestris | reverse complement strand
CCCTTCCTGCACAGCAGGCACAGGGCACAGGAAAACCACCTCCCGGGTCATTTCCCAGGGGAGCAGCTGGTGGTTGCAAAGTCGTGGATGCTCCGGACAGAGGACGTGGCATGCAGTGGCTCCCGGGGTGGCTGCGCCGAACCCTGTGCCCTGGGCTGCCGTCCGGCAGTTTCCCATTGCACTGGGCTTCCCTTTGCTCTCCAGAAAGTTCCTGCAGAGCAGTTGGTTTGTTGCCCAGCCCGTCCTCCCGGCATTGCCATCTCATCACCCCGTCCTGCCACACACGTTGGGCAACTCACCACCGCTGCTTGGCGTGGGCAGAGCGGCAGCGGCAGGCATTGGTCGCGTTTATCCCCACACAATGGCAGCCGTTGGCAGAGCTGTGCTCTGCCAGCTGCAGAGCGAAGAGCGTGGCCCTGCCTGGCAGCGCCAGAGCTCCCGGTGCGGCCCGGAGGTTGGCCTTCCTGCA
>NW_010406978.1:8742-9048 GCF_000710305.1 Buceros rhinoceros silvestris | reverse complement strand
CCCCATCCCCAGGCAGCCCCGTCTCCAGCTCGAGACTGCAGACTTGCTTTCTGCTCGGCTCCACTACCAGCCCCAGAGGTGCCCACTTGATGGGAAACATCTTGTGCGCTTGGCAGTCCGCAGAGGCCATCTGCTCGGCGGGGAGGGGTGGCTGAGGGGGACTGGCACTATTTTAAACAAGTTACAGCTCTAGCTGTGTGCAGCATCGGCAGATGGCAAAGCTGTGTCAGGAGTTTCTATGTGTGATAAGTGTTGTTAAGCAACTCAGTGACTTGTGGATGCGGCTGGGGGGGAAATTCGCCCCAT
>NW_010406978.1:7980-8581 GCF_000710305.1 Buceros rhinoceros silvestris | reverse complement strand
TCCCCCAGTTCTCCCTGCAGCTCCAGGCTCACCCGCCGCAGTGCCGAGCCCAGCCGTTATGGGAGCGACGCCAATGGTCAAGTTAATCTGTTCTCCTCTTCCTTTGCAGTTCCTGCAAGTGCACTTGGAAGCTGCCAGCAGCTAACGCTCGCTGCCAGAGCCCCCAGATGGGACTAGAGCCACACTCCTGCGCTCCTTACGGGGATGAAGGTAGAGCCATGTTACCTGCTACCTAAGCTCGCTGTTGCTGATGTAGTTTGTGGATATGGTCCCGTACCTGGCTTCGTGCACAGACTCTCAGCTCTGATCCTGCCTGAGACGTTTTAGCAGCAGCAGAGAGATCCCCAGCTGTGGAACGGGCTCCTCCGACCACCCTGCGACGGAGGGGCTGCAGCGCTGGAGAGTTACTATGCAGCTTGGACTGTTTGTGGTGGTGGTTTTTCTAAGCTCGATGGATCTAACAGGCAGCAGCAAAGCGGTGAAGGGCAAGAGGCAACGACGAAGTATGTATGAAACGCTTTTCTTCTTTACTTCTTCTCGTGATGCTGTACGGTTCATGCAGATGGTGAATGTGTTCACCCACGCAGGGAGCTGGGCAGAG
>NW_010406978.1:7484-7832 GCF_000710305.1 Buceros rhinoceros silvestris | reverse complement strand
CGGCTCCCCCGTGACCCACCCCTCCCCTGCCGCCCCTGCCACATCCCTGAGCTGCAAATAACTGCCCCAGCAGCTGCCCCCACTGACCCTATGGGGCAGGGACGGGGAGGAGCTCCCCCACAGCCTGTGGCTCGGGGCAGGGACGGGCCAGTGCTGCATCCCAGGGTGAGTTCGCTCTGTGGAGCAGGACAGGGTCAGCCTCCCCACTTCCCCCAGCACTTCAGCTGCCGCAGCCCCTGCCTGCCCTTGCACCCATGGGTGTGGAGCAGGCAGCAGCACACTCAGCCTCTGGGTCCCCCCCATCATCAGGTGCCTTCCTGAAAGCAGTGAGCAGCAGAGGGAAGGGAG
>NW_010406978.1:6587-7282 GCF_000710305.1 Buceros rhinoceros silvestris | reverse complement strand
CTCCCACCGAACACCCCCCCGGAGCTCGCGGCAGGCTCGGCCCCAGCCATGCTCGGGCATCTGCCAGCTGCTGAGGGCTGCCGGGCTACAGGACGGCTGGGCCGCGGTGCCACCCGAGGCAGACAGGGATTTAATTACCCCTCCAGCCTGGACGGTGCGTGGCTGGTCCCCACTCAGGGCTCATGCAGGACAGCCAGGCTGAATCGGCACATGAGCAGCCACACGGGTTTGCCCTCGTTCTCATTTATGTGAACTCATTTTATAGCTTCCACATTAGAACTGCTTTAAATTAAATTATATTAAATGAATTTTTATTAAAACTGGGGCTGCTGAGCCCTGTGAGAACAAGGAAAACTTGCTGATGTGGCTAATGCTAAAAAGTGCCACTTCCAGCAGGGCACAGTTGACACCTTTCCCATAGAGACAGACCTTGGCCAAGGGAGGGACGGGGCCAGATCCCCCAGGAGTCCCTAAGTACAGGGGGGCAGGGCCCAAAATCCCAAAGGAAGGCTCCATTTCAGAGCTGGTGAACAGTGCCAGCGGCCGGGCACTGCGGGTGTGGGGCTGGGGACAGGTTTCACTTCCCGAGGCTGTGACAGCTCCGTGCCCATGGACCCGGCGATGGGGTGGGACAGGCAGCAGGGGTGCTGCCGGGGGCTTGCGTCACTGCAGGGGGGAGATGAAAGGTTTCTTAT
>NW_010406978.1:2523-6231 GCF_000710305.1 Buceros rhinoceros silvestris | reverse complement strand
GTTGCTGCCGGGGTCTTGCGTCACTGCAGGGGGGAGATGAAAGTTTTCTTACCTCTTGGTCTAGCATGTGAGCCCCATGGTGCTCCATGCTTGCTTTTGAGCTGTGGTAAACACAGTACTTAAAAAAATACATTTTAAATGCACAGCTTTTCTATAACCAAGGACCTGGCTTGCAGAATAAACTAATAAAAATAACCTGCACTCTAGCCTGCAAAGAATGCTATTGATTTCAAAACAAGCAGCATTTTACATGATAATTAAAAGCAGAAAACTCTCAAGACACGGGATTGAGTATTTTTCTTGGACTGGGCTTAGGAGCTGAGAAGAATCTCTATTTTGGGGGCAGCAAAATCCCTGCGCTGCCAGACAGAGTGAACACACGTGGGGTCAGAGCTGGGAATGCAGCCTGGCGCGAAGCACAGCGCTGCGCTAGGGGATTCGCTCCAGCGTGGCTCTGGTCCCCTCTCATCCTGCAGCTCAACGGGGCAGCACAGCCAGCTCCCAGAGGGGATGTGGCGAGGAGGTGCTGGCCCATCCTGGCACGTGTCCCTGGTGGGTTCCACCCAGCACAGGCGGCAGGGCAGATGGACGGGGCTGCAAGGGGGCAGGTGGGGAGGCAGCACTGCGGCTCCGTGCAGAGTTGGGTCTTGCCCCTCACCGCTGCTGCTGTCATGACCCTTGTCCCCGTGCTCAGCGCAGCGCTGGCACCCATGGGCATTGGGCATGGGGCTGTGATGCCTGGCCAAAGCAGTGCCAGCAGCCACAGCGAGTGCATCAGTGTGGCCAACCCCGGCCCTCAGCTTGCCCCTGTCCTGCCCTTCTGCCAGCAGTGCCGGTGCTTCGGGGCTGAAGCCGGAGCGTGCAGAGCCCGGCTGGGCGGGCAGGCACTAACTGCTGCCTCTCTCTTGCTCTTCCAGTTAGCACCGAGCTGAGTCAGGGCTGTGCCAGAGGCTGCGACCTGTGCTCTGAGTTCAATGGGTGCCTGAGATGTTCCCCCAAACTCTTCATTCTTCTGGAGAGGAACGACATCCGGCAGATCGGGATTTGCCTGCCATCGTGTCCACTGGGATACTTCGGCCTTCGCAATACAGACATGAACAAGTGCATCAGTGAGTGGGGGCAGGAGGGAACGGGTGGAACGCAGGAGGGTGCCGGGAGGGTGGCGGGGCTTTGCAGGGGATTGTGCCACCTCCAGTCCAGTGAGAGGAGATGCTGTGGCTCTATTAAAGAGGAGGAGGCTGTGCGGAGCAGGGCAGTGACCTGCCCAGGGAATAACCCTGTAATCAATGCTAATGCGCCTTAAGTGCCCCGACATGTCCCTGCTGCGGCACCATGCAGCCGGTGCAGCCAGGCTGAGCTGCTCCTTCCCTTTAAGCAGCTGCTCAGTGCCCAGTCAGTGCCCTCAGAAGGCAGGTGAGCACCCCCTGCCCCCACATCAGCCTTCCCATGACTTGAGGTTTGGCCTTTCTGGTCTTCGAGAGACTCTGTGGGTCTCCCCGTGCTGCAGGCAGGGGGTGGCAAAGGACCAGTGGTCCGTTAGAGCAGAGGGCCACTGGCAAAGCCTTCAGGGCAGGGTTATGCCACCACAGCATGCTTCATGCCTAGGCACGCAGTGGATGTGACATCTGGTAGGACACTGGGGAAGCTCTGTTCCCTGAGCTGCCACACTGCACCCTCTTTCTTTGGGAAGAAGGAGGAGGAGGGGGATCCTTTCAGCTTTTAAGGTACTGCTTGCACAAGTACCTTTCCTCCTCTCCTCTGCCCCTCACCACAGCCAAGCAGCTCTCTGAACGAGACCCCTGGCCTGGGGCTGCCTCTTCCAACCACAGCTCCAGGAAGAAGTTGGACATGGAAAAATGTGATCACTTCCCTGGTGGTTTCATGCAAACTGCCTTCATGGCCAGATTTCCGTCTAACTCCGTTCCTTTGCAGCCCGTAGCATAGCTGCAGCTGGAGCAGTTGATACGGTACTTTATTCCTTGCACTGTCCCGCCTTGGCTGACTGATGCTCAAGCTGAACACCAGCCCAAACCTCTTCCACCCTGCCCAATTTTGATCTGGCAGCGGCTGCTGCTGGCCATGAGAGCTGCAGCACAGGGACTCTGTCCTCTACCAGGGAATGGGGCAAAGAAAACTGAGCTTCTGTCTGAGTGGCCCAGCCAGGATGTTCAGAGACTTGCCCAGGCTGCTGGCAGACCCCTTGGAGCCAGGAGCAAACTCCAGTTCGCAGTCAAGAGCTTCTCAAGTCTTTTGCTCACACCAGACCACGTGACGGCTTTGTGGTTTTTTTTCCCCAGAATGCAAAATTGAGAACTGTGAGTCCTGTTTCAGTCGAAACTTTTGCACAAAATGTAAGGAAGGTTTGTATTTGCACAAAGGGAGATGTTACATCACATGCCCCGAAGGCTACTCTGCTGCCAACGGCACCATGGAGTGCAGCAGTCCTGGTAAGTGATGCTCAGGCTCCTCTCGCTGAGCGTTTTGTGCCTCTGTCTGGTCCAGTCACAGCTGCATTGCTCAGTTTGGTTCAGGTGACAAAACGAGCCCCTCAGAGACGATGGCTCATTGCACCCATGACAAAGGGGTGACGGCACAGGTCAGACCCAGCCCTCGGGAGGGCAGAGCCCTTGGGAAACCAGCCTGGGTGGGGAGCAGCACCCCAGCGCGGCTGCCGCATGTTTGTGAGGCATGACTCGGAGCTTGTGTGGTCTAGCAAGGAAGAGGGTGCCTCAAAAACCTAGGAAGCTGCTGGGGAAACACACGTACTCTTCGAGCAGAAAGCAGAGGAGAGGTGTGACGAGGTGCAAGGGCTCCAGGCAGTCCTGAGGCAGCACGGAGAAATAGAGAGTCACTGCTAGCCTCTCTTGTTATCTGGCAGCACAATGTGAAATGAGTGAGTGGGGGCCCTGGGGGCCCTGCTCCAAGAAGAGGAAGCTCTGTGGCTTCAAGAAGGGCAACGAAGACCGAACACGGCGGATTCTGCTGGCCCCCTCCGGAGACGTGTCCCTGTGTCCTGCCACCACGGAGGTGCGGCGATGCACCGTGCAGAAGAACCAGTGCCCTGAAGGTGAGCAGATGTGGAATATCTTGCACCCCTCCCCAGCAGCCTTTATTTGTCAGGCACAGGGTTCAGCCAGTTGCCCGGTATCCTGGAAGTGCTGCAATCTCCTCTCTGGTACAGGGAACACATGACGGCAGCTAGAGAGACCCCTGGGTGGGCCAGCACAGCCCCCGGGCGGCTGATGCTCAGCATGGCATGCTGGTGCGCTGCACTGAGGGGAGGGCAATCGCCTGCTCTGTGGCTGGAACGCTTAGGGCTGCGTTTGTGCCAGCAGTTGGAGTGTCTCAGGATGAGCGGTGGTCTGGTCATCCTCTGACGGGACGGACAAGGACTGCAGCTGGGCTGAGTGTTTTGAGGGATGCCGTGGCTCACACCGCGGCGATCAGCCAGCGGGAGGGGGCAGGCGCGGCCAACTGGCTCCTCTGACGCGTGGCAGCGTTAGTGTGCACCTGCGGAGAGAAGCGGGTGTGAACGCTTCTGCGGAGACGAACAGTCACAAAGCTAAATCCTCCTCTGACCCCTCTTCCCTGTCCACATTTAGGCACCAGCCCTCCAGGCAAAGCCCGGCCTGGCAGACAGGGCACCCCTCTGCCCGGGGAGGGGTGCAGGCCTGTCGGGCCACCCCGGTGCAGCCAGCCACGGGCCAG
>NW_010406978.1:1320-2416 GCF_000710305.1 Buceros rhinoceros silvestris | reverse complement strand
CCCCCGTGGCACCCAGCCACGGGCCAGCTCGCTCTGCCAGAGAGCCTCACGGTGCCCCTTTGCTTTACTGCAGGGAAACGGAAGAAAAAGGAAGAGCAAGGAAAGCAAGATAACACTAATGGGAACAGAAATCGGAAAGACACCAAAGATGCCAAGTCTGGCACCAAGAAGAGGAAGAGCAAACAGAGAGGGGCCACGGTCCCCACGACGGCCACTAGCCCTGCCCAGTAGCTGTCCCTTTCATCACCTGATGGCAAGACTTCATTGCTGCTATGTATATGAAAGCTTTATTGAACCAGAGCACTGCTACACAACACATACACACGTCCAGAAAGACAGACATATACTCCCAGACCGACCTACAGAAGAAGAGGAAGAGCAAACAGAGAGGGGCCACGGTCCCCACGACGGCCACTAGCCCTGCCCAGTAGCTGTCCCTTTCATCACCTGATGGCAAGACTTCATTGCTGCTATGTATATGAAAGCTTTATTGAACCAGAGCACTGCTACACAACACATACACACGTCCAGAAAGACAGACATATACTCCCAGACCGACCTACAGACCAACAGAAACCACATACACAGTATTTAAGGAGGCTGCACATACCCCCACCCCAGATCGCTACCGCTGCCCAGAAGAGGAGCGGGAGCGTGGCTGGAGGTACACCCACCTCCCCAGGGCTTCGTGGGGGACGCTGCAGGGAGGAGAGGTGCAGTACCAGCCAGAGAAGGACCCAGATGTCAGTCCTCATGACCAAAGGCCTCAACTCGAGACCGGGTGCATGGCCCCAGCGCAGCATGGCTGCAGCGGTGGGGACGAGACTGGACCCGCCCCTGGGACCGGGACTCACACAAAGGCAGTAGTGGCCTCTTCCTCTTCCCCCACCCTTTATTTTGTGTTTTAAGCTGTATGACTTTATCATTGCAAATACATGTTAAACGTTTGTGGTAAGAGGTCAGTGGTATCTGCCCTGAATCTGCTTCAAAGAGTTATTTCAAATTAAAAAACAAAAACCGAAATGACAACCAGCTTCCTGAGCGGGTTGTTCATGTCTGGGCCCCTGTGGGGGCTGGTGTCCCGCAGTACAGACAC
>NW_010406978.1:863-1231 GCF_000710305.1 Buceros rhinoceros silvestris | reverse complement strand
CCAGCTTCCTGAGCGTGTGGTTCATGCCTTGGCCCCTGTGGGGGCTGGTGTCCCGCAGGACAGACACTCGCTTGTGGAAGCAAAACTCCCTGAAGCTTTAAGAAAATCCCAGAAAACACTCCCAGCTGCACTGAAGCCGCAAACCGGTCGCCCTGTGCTCGCAGCACTGGGGCCGTGCTCCACGAGCCCCCGAGGCATTCCCCGCTGAAGGACCCAGTTAACCTGCAGCAGGCTGACAAAATGAGAGGGTACAGCAGCCGGCAGGCTGCCGAAACATTGGGATTCCACTGGCACGGCCATGGCCGCAGGACTCCATGCCAGGCTGGGGATACGCTTGTCCACCTGCCCGGCCACCACCAGACACGCAG
>NW_010406978.1:0-664 GCF_000710305.1 Buceros rhinoceros silvestris | reverse complement strand
GGTTCAGCCCTCAGAAGAGAAGCAAACTCTTCAGTTTGCTGCCAGCCAGGGGTCCACGGGCCACCGAGCAGAACTCCCTGGGTGCAGCGCAAGTGCTCCGGCTCTGCCAGAGCCAACACTTGGGCAGAGGAACTGGGACGAGGAGAGACAGAGACTAGCGAGACCCATGCAGGGCCCTGTGAACGCTGCCTTCTCTGCATGGGAACTCTGCCCTCGGCAGCCTCACGAGGTGGCAGAGTGCTCCACTTCCCTTACATTTCAAATGTGCTTCCTCTGTATAAATAGATGTAGACACTGAATTCCTCTAGAGTTCAGCAAGAGCCCTCTGGTCCCAAGGGACGGGCCAGGAGAGGTGCCGTGGCTCCCAAAGGTGTGCCCGGCCGCTGCAGCTCCCAGCTCCCCTGGTGAGGGCAGGGAAAAGCTCGCCCCAAAGCTAAACCTGGCGAACACAACCTCCGCTGCGCCTGCTCTCGTACCCCCTCCTCAGCTCTGTGGTTTGGAGGGCAGAGCGAGCCTGTGGGTCACCCACGGAGAACCCCCTGCTTGCTCCGGCTGCCCTGGTGCTCTCCCACAAAGAGCCGAGGACACCGAACCACTCCATCCCATGCGCTCCGTGGCTCAGCACAGATCATGGGGGCTGCACAGTTGGTTCGGCTCCGGAGCT
>NW_010406977.1:1250-1661 GCF_000710305.1 Buceros rhinoceros silvestris | reverse complement strand
CCAATGTCCCCTGTCACCCCATGTCTCCTTGCATCCCCCTTGTCCCCCCGAGTCTCCCCAAGTCCCGTGTCCACACCCTGCCCCCATGTCTCCGTGACCCTCATGTCCCCCCATAACTCCACATCCCCCCGCATCCCTCCACGTCCCCATATCCCCATGCCCCCCCATATCCCAATGTCCCCTCCGTGCTCCCGCACCCCCATGTACCGGTGCCAGCCTGGGGTCCCCTGCTGTCCCCGCACTGGTCCTGCAGTGCCCGCACTTGTCCCTCCAGGTCCCTCAGGCGCTCCAGGATGGCAGCCAGCGCCGCTGCCCCACAGCGGGGATCAGGGGGGGATATGGGTGGTGTCCCCTCTGTCCCCCCCCGCAGCGCCAGCGCCAGCAGCAGCAGCGGCAGGCCCGGGGGCATCG
>NW_010406977.1:492-1114 GCF_000710305.1 Buceros rhinoceros silvestris | reverse complement strand
GGCAGCCCCGGGGGCATCGTCCTGCAGGGAGGGGATGGGCGGCACCTGTTGGGGACACCCGTCGAGGACATTCAGGGAACGCATGGACACCCACGGGGGACACACATAGGACATGCAGACATTGTGGGTGACAGACGGACATCATGACAATGACCCCAACGCACCCTCAAGACCCTTCTGTGGCCCTGGCCCAGTGAGCCCAGTAGCACCAGTAACTGCCGGCAGCCCCCAGTAACACAGCAACCTCCCCAGTAGCCCCCAGTTCTCACTAACTGCAGCAGCTTCACTCCCTCCAGTCCCCAGTAACACCAGTAGCCCCTCAGTTACTCTCTATAACCCCCCAGTAGTCCCCCAGTAGCCCCACTGTCCAGCGACTCCAGTTCCAGCAGTAACTCCAGTCACCTCCAGTTCCAGGAGCATCAGTAACACCAGTATCTCCAGCAGCTCACACCAGTAATACCAGTAACAGCAGCAGCCCCAGCAACAGCCACTCCCTCCAGTCACTCTCTGCCTCCAGGACCACCAGTAACTCGGGCAGCACCAGCAAACCCAGTAAGTCCAGTCACCCCCTGCCTCCAGTGTCTCCAGCACCAACCAGCAACACCAGTAGCTCCAGAGAAAC
>NW_010406977.1:0-241 GCF_000710305.1 Buceros rhinoceros silvestris | reverse complement strand
GTAAGGGCAGCAACAGCAACACCACCAGCAACTCCACCAACTCCAGTCACCTCCAGTAACACCAGTAAGCCCAGCAACTCCAGTCACCTCCAGTAACACCAGTAAGCCCAGCAACTCCAGTCACGTCCAGTAATACCAGTAACTCCAGCAACACCAGTGACACCAGCAGCTCCAGTAAACCCAGTAACACCAGTAAGTCAAATATCGCCAGCAATTCCAGTCCCCTCCAGTATCCCCAGTT
>NW_010406976.1:690-952 GCF_000710305.1 Buceros rhinoceros silvestris | reverse complement strand
CTGACCAGAGCAATAACATCGTGGCCTTCAGGCGCTGGCAAAAGACCCGCTGTCCCCACAGCTGCCCTGCAGCACTCCGGAGGGTGCCGAGGCCTCTCCTCTCCTGCCAGGCTTCAGTCAGAGGAGATGGCCCAGCCTGCAGAGCCTCCAGGGCTAGGGCTGCTGCTTCCGCTCTGCCCGAGCAGAGTCCTCACTGGGGGCTGAGCGCCACCTCGCCCTTGCCCTCAGCAGCCAGGATCGCAGCTGCTGCAGCGAAGACCTC
>NW_010406976.1:0-511 GCF_000710305.1 Buceros rhinoceros silvestris | reverse complement strand
GGCGCTTGTGCGGGCCTCCCTTGCCCTCTCAAGGACTGCAAGAACAAAAGAGCAGAGATGAGGGGACAGCCCTGCGTCCCGTGCGGACAGGGCACGTTGCACGCCGTGGTTCCCATGGCCAGGAGGGAGCCGGGGCACCGGTGGCGCTGCTGGAGACTGCTGGTCAGGAAGAGTCCCCTCCAGAAATAGGCCCCTTCCCAGAGACGCACTGGGAGCAGAGCCCCTGGACCGGGGCTGGTGGGGGAGCTCCACGCTGGGGTCCTTCCTCCTCCCTGCTGCCCTCACTTACACTTTCTGACATCCTAAACGCTGCCCCGTGGCAGCACAGCGCCCCAGGGAGGGCTGAGCATGGGGTGCAGCAACAGGGAGGTGATGGGTGAGCCTCCCGGCAGCCTCAGCTGTGCAGGCAGGGGTGGGAGCTGGTGAAGGGGTGCCCCACAGTCCTGTGCCTGGGCCAGGGAGGGACCCCGGGGCTCACCGATGAACCTGACGGCCTCCAGCCGCAGGGTGT
>NW_010406975.1:451-728 GCF_000710305.1 Buceros rhinoceros silvestris | reverse complement strand
CTGCCCTTTTCTGCACACGTTTAATTTGAGCAATTTGAATTTATTTTGCCAATTACAGTTGCATTGAATGGTGAGGGGAAAAAAAAAACCCAAACGAACCCTAAAGAAAGCTTCCTCCCTGCCTACCCTCCAGCTGCCCAGGCTCAGCTTCACTCCTTCATTCCCTTCCTCTCTTCCCAGAGCCACAGGGGCCAATGGAAAATGGGATTTGGGGACAGTTCACAGCATTTCATTGAATCATGGAATGGTTTGGGTTGGAAGGGAAATTTCAAGGTAA
>NW_010406975.1:0-265 GCF_000710305.1 Buceros rhinoceros silvestris | reverse complement strand
GTCTTCGCGCAGTCCCATTGCTCCAAGCCCCAAGGCCCAAGCTGACCTGGAATATCTCCAGGGATGGGGCTTCTCCCACCTCTCTGGGCAATGTGGGCCAGTGTCTCAGCACCCTCATTTGACACAATTTCTTCCTACATCAAGTCGAAATCTCCCTCTTTTACTTTAAACCCGTCACCATCTGTCCTGTGGCAACAGGCCCTGCTAAAAAGGCTGTCCCCATCTTTCTTATAAGGCCTCTTTAGTTACTGAATGGCCACAAGAC
>NW_010406974.1:0-7546 GCF_000710305.1 Buceros rhinoceros silvestris | reverse complement strand
TTTGCGACGTATGATTTACCCCTACACA
Organism: Buceros rhinoceros silvestris; assembly: GCF_000710305.1. Classification (NCBI taxonomy): domain Eukaryota; kingdom Metazoa; phylum Chordata; class Aves; order Bucerotiformes; family Bucerotidae; genus Buceros; species Buceros rhinoceros. The sequence goes on along the minus strand of NW_010406974.1, from coordinate 7,518 downwards.
GTTATTCAGCCCATTAGATTAAATAAAGTTGTGTTATATAGTTCCTTCATTGTTGTGACTCTGCTGACTTTATGTGGAGGCTGGCTGCTTAGTCAGTACACCTTTCAGGGAATCACAAAGATTCATCTCCCTCGTCACCCACCGTGTGGGTCGAGACAATGGATTTATTCTTTCCTAGGTATGGACCTGACTGAGAAGCCCCATACATGGATATCAGGAGGAATTATTCTGCTTCAGAAAGCAGCTTTCTCCTTATATGTTCACAGAATGACTTGAGTCAATTCGTTCTTGAGGGAGTTGTTACTGGACAATAGATTTGTCCTTTACAATGGACACAAAGACTGATGATGTCTCTATCTAAATTTACCAGCCCGTTGTGAACATTAACATCTTGAATAATATAGGTCAGTGCTGTTACTTCAAAAGTTCCAAATGCTTTAAACTCTGCCTGTCTCAAGTGGTTTCCTCAAAAATAAAACACAGTAAATTATTTAATACAAAAAAGATCAATGAAGTAGCAGAATAGTAATGATTTACTGTTGTACTACCAGGTGTTTAGGATGTACTCTAAGTAAATACATATATACGTAAAGCTTCTTTTAACCTCATAGCAGAATTACAGCATGTTCCTTTAAACAAACACTTGTACGAACAATTGTTTCTTTTCCTACAACCTCAGTTTTTTTGTAAAATGTCTTTCAGCTTACTATGTGTTATGTTGAAGGGAAAGAATAGGCCTGTTTGTATTAGTAACAACCAAAATATTTAGAAAATATAGTTGCCTCTATCAGAATTCTCTTCACATATCTAGTCAGACATTACCACCCTTTTTAATCATTTGGCTTGTGAGTTAAAGACACTGTTACTATGGAAGAGAAGTTCTTAAAACATGTGAAATGTATATAGAGAAAAAGATTCTGAGACTGACAAGGTCTCCAGAAATGAAAAGCTAGTGCAATAAGGTCCTTACCCAGCTTCCAAAAATACTTATTTTACTACAGGAAGGTAATCTCTAGAATAGACTGAATGCTGTGCTATTATATGCTTTTCACCAAATGTTAACAGTTCAGCTATAACTTTAGGTAAAACTTTTACTGCTGTCACCACAAAATTGTAATACCTGCTTGAAGATACGGTCATTTTGGTAATACTTCAGAGACACCACGCCACATTCCTATCTATCCTGCCACAGCATTGCTTGATTTTGGGTTCTGGGTGGGTATACGTAGTTCCTGTCAGTTTTCCCATATCTCATTTTACCCACTGCTGAAACATCTAAGGGAACTTTCCCATAATAGGTCACTTGTGACCTATTGTGCGTATATCGTTACCATCTGTCACAAAACATGGTAGGTTTTGTAGAATTGTTGACTGCCCATAATTCACAGACACACACCTCCCTCCCTGACTGGTCCTAAATGCAGAACAAATAAACCTTGGGGGGCAAAAGTAAAAAAGGAAAACCCTGAAATAAAATTATTAGCGCCTGCTCAGTCAAATTTTCTTTTCAGTTACGTGGTTATCTTGTATAAATAATTACAGCTATACAGTAGACGGGGATACTGACTCCTTGGATACTATTCTGTTTTTGCTTATTGTATGATACTTATTATTGGCTGTCATTTTCAGAGACAAACTGTACTTTTAAAATCCTACCTTTCACACTGAAGCTTCAAAGAGCAGCGTTTTTGGATAATGTAATATTTATACGTAAATATGTAAATATTTATTCCAGATTATGTAACCTTAAAATCAGACACAGAGGATCTCACTAATGGGGATCTCCTATGGGGATCCTCCAATCTATGGGGATTACTTGCATAAATACCTCCACCATTTTTTTTTTTAACTTCCTGAAATATTAAAAAGAGAGAAAAATTAGTTTGGTGGAATTCTGTAGTCCTGGGGTAGAGTGTAATTATTCCAGCACATGATTCCTCTCTGAAATAAGACAAAAGCATTGAGAGAAATCAAGAAGTCTTTTTTTTAAAAAGAGGATATTTGAAAAAGATAATGAAGAAACTATTATACTAATATTACGCATTACTGGTCACACGTTTTGTTTATTATTTATCCATATTTTTGTTCAGACATGTCTGCCAATGAAGGAAATTTCATAAAAAATAAGGAATGTACTAAATTATCAGGAAAACTAATGAGAAGAGAAAATTATGAAAGTTTTAGTGTTTTCAAAGAGCAGACAACCAGGACAGACATATGATTCCATGTTCTGGCCACTCTTGAATTAAATTTGTGATGTATACTGCCCCTAATTATCCACAGGAATAGGAAATCCTCAGGGTGTTTAGCCTTGTGGTCAGGTGCAGCTTATTGTTTGAGTTTTGCCTGGTAAATGTTACTTTCAGAAAAAAGTTAAACAGACACAGAAATCATTGCTGTGGGAATTGCTGCCTGTCTTCAGTGCAGGGTAAAATGTTAGTCAAAAGCAGTAATACAAGCCATGATTGTGTCAGATTGTCTCTCAATGCTACACACTAATATCAAACATCTGCGTTATGTGTACAGCTGAGGAGTAAAAACATCTTTCAGTAAGTTTCCTCACACATAAAGACATATTTGCTATCACCCATTGAGACAATCCATTATGATATAATTTCACCTCAACAAATTATGTGTTTAGATATTTTGTCTTTCAGGTCTTAAAGAACCATGATCATAATTTGTAAGAATGTTTTGTTTGACACATTTTCTCCCTTGGTATTTTATAAAAAACACCTTGAATATATCAAGAGTTCTACTCCACAAATCACAGATCAAACTAGCCAAACCACTTATTTTGAAGCAGGTATTAACAGTCTCGACTTCAATCCCACACAATTTTCCTTGTATGCTTAGATTTATAAATGGAAACAGATCAACTGAATATGTAGTACCTAAAGGAGAGAGAGTTTGTGGGAGTTTTAAACACCACCATATCTGCCAATAGAAACTACTGCGACAGAACAATATATATGATAAAAACCTCTATCCTGTAGTTTTTCTTAAGTTTTGCGGGTATTTGTCTATTAACTCTGTTCTCCCCAATAAATTTGATTACCTGTTTCAGCTAAAAACTTTTAAATTTTTTATCCTTTTCTCTACTAAGTCATTTTGGATTTGCATTTGTTAAGATGAACCCAAATATTTTACCAGAAGAATTTGCGGGAGTTAAAATACAACGTGAGAAACATGCAGCTTATGATTTTTCCAGTTCATCCTCCCCAAGCAGGTGTAAAGGTTGTGATCAAGCTCTTCTCTACTGTGCAAATGGAATATTCACCCTCACTCCTCCACAGACTCACCTGTTCCTTCTGATCTGTGGTGCCAGCCCATGCATGCCACATACATACAGCTTGCTAACCGCAAAAGCAAGCTATCACCTATCCCTTCTGCACTGGGGAACATGTGAGTGTGGCTCGCATAGCTTTGCAGTGATTTGTAAGAATGACAAGTGACAAAGCAAGCACATGCCTATTTATGTGGAAGATTCTTCTGATTGTATGTTCCAAAAAGTATTTTCCAATTATAAAGAAAATTATGTTGTTTAATTTTGTATATATGAAAAGCTATTCTAGGGCACAGCACTTCCAAATTATTCAGATAACCCTGAGGCGTAGGTCGAAGGCAATAATAAATGAAGAGCTAGAGATGGAGATTTGTACTGAACCTAAGAACTGGAATCTGCATCCATTTTCCTCAGTAAAACTTAATTATTAGTAGTAGAAAACATAAAAAGTGGGGTTGTTTTGTTATCTTCCTTAGTGGACCAGCAGAACTTGGCTGGATAGACTCTAGTAATTACTTCACTCTTTCAATATAAAAATGGTGCTATATAGTATTTAGTGTTACTAGGAACTAAGATTTTTATGAATTGACATAGTTTATGCTGTCTATTTCTTATATTTCATAACAGACATAGATTGAAGCCTATCTTAAAAATACAAGTTTACAGTAAATTTAATGTTACTAGCTTTGACAGTGATTCTTCTGGAAAAATAATCATCATAGAATCGTAGAATTGTTTGGGTTGAAAAGGACCTTAAATATCATCCAGTTCCAACCCCTCTACCTTGAGCAGGGACACCTTCTACTAAACCAGTTTGCTTAAATCCCCAACCTGGCCTTGAGCACTTCCAGGGGTGGGACACCCACAACTTCCCTGAGTAACCTCTCCCAGTGCCTAAAAACCCTAACTGTGAAGAATTTCTTCCTTACATCTAATCTAACTCTACGGTACCTTACAACCTATTTAGATGAACAGGTACTGCTGCAAGAGTACACAGGGTACCTAAAGCCATTGCCCCTTTAGTTAATGTATTTTGGTTTAGCATTTGTATTTTGACCTTCCTCAAGGAAATAATCAAGAAATACTTCCTTAAAAGTACTCCAAAACTTCCTGGTTTTGAGAAATGAAATAAAATTTATACTAAAAAATATTTAGAAAATCTTGTTGGAAATTTAACCTATTTACTACTAAGAGGTTCATAAATGTTAAAATATTATTTAAAAATGTTGATCTCCCACATAGAATTGTGTGACAATTTAAAACATTCTAATTCATACAATAACCACCAGCATTAGGTAAAAGTTAAACAAAATTATTGTCCTAACTGTACAGACCCAGCTGTACACGCAGAGATTATGCATGTTCTTAGGAGAGTACTATCATACAATATCAGCCGAAAAGGTTTTGCTTTTAACTCAGCTGAAGTCTAAGTTTGTGTAAGTTTACTACACTACTCTCTATAAACGAAGAAACACTAAAAATAACCCTAATATTACACCGTTAAACACACTTTAAAAAAAAAAAACAAAAAACTGTCAAAGCAAAGAGTTTGTGAACAATTTTATCTGAAAAAAATGTTTCCAAATCATAAATGTTTATACACAAGTTTGGGATAAATCACTAACAAGTAACGAGAAGGTTAAAAATTAAGCTTATTCTTCTTAATGAATAATTTAAGCTAACTCTTTTACCTGTTAAATTTTGCAAACAATTATACCATTCTAAAACTTATACTCTGTTCTGTATTGTTATGGTTTTATGTGTTCTTTGATCTCTAACATCATAAAACCTTCACTGGAAAATAAGCCACAGATTGTTCTTACTTTGCAGTTTTTACGTAGCTTGATTTTCACGGTGTATTTTTGTAGCAGCTGTGTGGGACTGTGTAAATTTTAAAAGACTCCTTCAAAATAAGACATATCTTTTTCCCAACAGTTCGTTACAAGGCCAGGAGCAATTCCCTAGCAAGTTAAACTTACTGCAGACCCAGAGCCCACAGATTGTTATAATCAGATACTATATAAAAACCTTATTTTGAGATATTTTGATACATACATTGACAGGTAAAGCACCACAATGCGTGGAACATGATAAACATCGTTATTATCACTGATGACAGAAAGCCATGTTCTCTATGTTGATCAGATTAGATGTGGCAACCCAGATGGAGCTCCCGTGAAAACTTGCAGCCATCCCGGTCTCAGGCTGCAGGGAGAGCCAGAACCTTTCAACAGTTACGGGTGTCAGCTGTGAGAGCAGCTGTGTCTGGTGTGGCCAGGTGGACGATCTGCTCAGCCTGCTGGCAGAGCTCCAAGAGGAAGTAGGAAGGTCAAGGATCATCAGGGAGGCTGAGCAAGAGATAGACTAGTGGTGCCAAGCTCTGCCCTCCTTGAGACAGAAATGGGAGCACACACCAGAAAATGCCCAAGTTCAGGGGGACTTTATATCCTCACAGGGCTGTATCCTCTGCTGGCTGAAGGCAGCAGCTTAAATGAAGGAAGTGATGGAGGCAAGCCTGTGCTTGGGGTGGCAGGTGAACTCCCTCCTTGCCCACCTCACCCTCCCAGACGCCTCTGTACAAGAGGTATAAGGGTCTGGATGTGGAAGGCCAATCAGTGAAGGATGTGTCCATCTACAGCAGAGGTGTCTCCAAGGTCAGAAAGGCCTACCCCCCTATCATGACCACCTCCACAAGGAAGAAGAGACAAGGTTTAGTGTAAATGACTCCCTTCTTAGGAGAACTGAGCGTCCAGTATGGACAGACCCTCATCACAGGGAAGCCTGCTCCCTCCCTGGAGCCTGGGTTAAGGACATCACCAGGAAACTTTCTAGTTTAGTGCAGTCCTCGGACTGTCACCCATTACTGCTCTTCCATGTAGGTGGAGAAGAAGATGCAACCTGTGGTCCAAGAGCGATCAAAAGAGACTTCAGGGCCTTGGGATGATTGGTAAGGGAATTTGGAGCACAGGTTATTTATTTTTAACTCTCTCCTTCTAGCTGTGGACAGTGACGTTGGAAGAAACAGAGATCCAGGCCATTAATATTTCATGGCTGGTGCCACTAACAGAGTTTTGTGTTTTTCAACAATGGGATATTCTACATGACACCACGTTTGCTGGTGTTAGATGGTATTTACCTTTCTCAGAGGGAGAAAGGGGCCCTTGCTCAGGAGCTTGTGAGGCTCATTGACAGGGCTTTAAACTAGACTTGGAGGGAGAGAGGAATAATATCAGGCTTGCCTGTGACAAACTGTTGGATAAAACACCATGGTTAAAGGGTCAAGATGCTAGCAAGAACCCTCATCCTGTTACCCTGAGGAGTGCTGGGGATGCTGCAGCACCCAGCTGAAGTCTTGCAGAGATGAGCTGGGGGCTCCTGAGGTAACAGCAGCTTACGGGGAAATATTGGTGAAATATCTCAAAGGAATTAAGGGATGTTCCTCCAGGAAGGTGACACAGCCAACAGCCCAGCTAACATCAAGGTATATTGGTGTCCCTCTAACATCGATGTATATTGCGTGGGCAACAAACAGGAGGAGCTGGAAGCTACCATGCTGCTGGAAAGCTACAGCCTGATTGCCATTGCTGAAACTTGTTGTGATGAAACCTGTTGATGGCTACGGGCAGTTCAGAAGGGGCAGGTAGGAAGGAGGGGCAGAGGCATTGCCCTCCATGTCAAGACATGGATAGAGAGTGAAGAGCTGTCCCTGAAGAATAGCCACAAGCAGGTCAAAAGTGATGGAGGCAATAAAGGGAACTTTGTGGCTGGTGTCTACTACACGTTGTCTGATCAAGGTGAGCCTGTTGATGAAGTCTTCTTACTCCAGCTACAGGAGGCATCATACTCTCAGGCTCTGATCCTGCTGAGGGACTATCAACCACCCCAACATCTGCTGGAAAAGTACGGGAACTTTGTGGCTTGTGTCTACTACACGTTGTCTGATCAAGGTGAGCCTGTTGATGAAGTCTTCTTACTCCAGCTACAGGAGGCATCATACTCTCAGGCTCTGATCCTGCTGAGGGACTATCAACCACCCCAACATCTGCTGGAAAAGTACCATGGTGAGCTGTAGGTAATTCAGAGACTCCTGGAGTCCATTGAGGGCAACTACATAAGCCAGGTAATACACAGCTCTACCATAGGGCATGTGATACTGGACCTGATGATCACCAATGCAAGGAGCTCATTGGAAATGTCAAGATTGGAGGTAGCCTGGGCTGTCATGATCACAC
>NW_010406973.1:0-242 GCF_000710305.1 Buceros rhinoceros silvestris | reverse complement strand
CTCCCGGGGGGGGGGGGTCAGACCTTCTGGAGGTAGACTTGGCCTCCTCGTGGTATTCGGTCTCTCTGGGGTAGACCTGGCTTCCTCACGGTAGACAGCTTCTCCGGGTAGACCTGGCCTCTCCAGTGTACAATGGCTCTCTCTGGGGTAGACCTGGCCACCCTGGGTTGGTGTGATTTGCTTCCTCCAGGGTAACACCGACGCCACCCCTAATGACTGGGGACACCCCACACATACCGTGT
>NW_010406972.1:0-17436 GCF_000710305.1 Buceros rhinoceros silvestris | reverse complement strand
GGGGGTGAGGAGGAGGGGGTTGGTATTATAAAGCTAATTTTAAAAGCTTTCAAAACATTCTGTGTGTTCCTGTGCAACAGACGTTCAGTGACTGCTGCTCTTCTAAAAAGCTAATGATGTAAATGATAAATATGAGTAGGCAAGATAAAGCAAGTCAAGGGGGACGACACAGACTGATGCTAATTTCCAGGCGTGAACATGTGTTAGCTGCGTTTGTGTTCTTCTTAGCCAGTAACGGAATGGATTTATCAATGCATTGCAGAGCAAGTAATTTTACAAAAGCAGTTAAGTCTGAAGGTGCTTCTGGAGGGACTCGAAAAACATTTGAAGAGATTTTTTTCAGAAGAGTGAGGTGGGAAGTGGGATAAAAGTAAAACATAAAGTTTGAATGATCAGGTAGAGACAATGAGTTGATGGAATTCAGTAGTTACGGGGACTTGGGTTCTTCTTGGTGTGTTTCTTTGAAGAAGTAGAGTGCTGGCTAAAATGTCTCAGTATTAGGGATAAATGGGAAAAAAAGGTAAACCTAACTTTTAAGTTGGGGGAAATTGGCAGGTTTTACACAAATGAGTTCTGAGGCAATTAAAGGCTGATTAGAGTTAAAGGATTTCATTGGTGCTCTAAAACTTCAGTCAGTTTTACTGATTACACTTTATTTTCTCAGGTTAGTTCGAAGTCGGGGGCAAGGATAGGTACAGCTGCAATGAATCTGCGCTCTTAAGCTATGGAAAGTGTATGCTGTCTGTCAGGCATTAGTTGGGTCAGATTATGAACTCGTGCTTGAACGCTTCTGAGCGTGCAGTGGGAGCTACATAGGAGTGTGTACTTCATATCGTATAGAGGCAGGACAATTGTGTTTGATCTGGTGAGACTACAGCTGACAGATTCAGAAACCATTTGTGAAAAAATTATCTTTGGTTCTGTAAAAGAAATAAGCTGGTATATGCGATGCATCGTTAAAATCTAATTGTTCCAAAAGAAGGATGGTGACAGTATTTTACAAACTACCTTTGACAGTAGTGTATTTTGTGAATTGTCTCAACATTGTTCTCCTTCTCCTTACGGGCTTATACTGACCTCTTCTATTGCTGCGACGCCCTGCTGTGAAAGCAACAGTACAACAGCAAAGGAAGACGAGAGAAGAGCAAAGAACAACAGGAATCAGCCAGACACCCAAAGCTCCAGCTTCCCAAGCAGGTGCCTCGTTATCCGAAGTGTAATTCCTACCACTGTAGCCTTTGGTTTCATTGAAGTGTTGCTTACTGCTGTTCAGACGAGGATCAGTGGGTATGTGGGATAATACCTTGGCTGACTTGGATATCACAGTTGAGTGTACGGTCATCTTGTCTGAGCTAGTGATTGACCTAGTGCTTACTGAAGCTGTGCTTGTCCTTTTAGCAAAATGATCGTCCGGTGGAAAAGTTTCTGCCCTGGGATAAGAGGTAACTTCAGGTTTTTGGACCATCAGGCTTGTGCTGGAGGTGTAAGTGTTTGCTGTTAAGCCATGGCTAGTGGTAGCTGGAGCTTGGAGCAGAAGAGAACTTGTCGTGGCATTATGATGCTGGCATCTTTCCCACTCGGTGGTCTTTGTGCTGTTTTGCCTTTCGTGTTTACTCGGAAAGGAGTGAATACTTGGCTCTTTTGATGTCAGTTTTTCGAAAATAAGAAGATCTGGATCAATTCCTATTAAATAAAAGTTAGTTTATGTGTTAAAAGCTCGTCTGCACACCCAGAAAAGCAGCACATGGAGACAATGACAGATCAGGGACCCGAATTAATACCCTTGGACTAGGTGTGTGAGACACCTTATGGCATAGAAGGGAAGTGCATTGTGGGATTGCACAGGCTTTACTCTGGGATGCTTAGGGAAGGTGAGGAAAAGAGAGGAATCTAGACTACCGGGGAGTAGCCCTGGCAAGCTCCGTGTGTTTGTGTGTGCAGCCAGAGAAAGCAGGATGAGGCTCTTGGTGCTACCTGTGTTCGTGTGTCTGCTTTATGCGTTTCTCTGTGTTACTGTGTGGCTGCTTGTCTAATGTAGGTGTCCTCTTCGGGTATGTGCCTGATGGGGACATGTTTTCACCCTGGCCGATGGTTGGATCTGGGGACATGGAGCAGTGTCAGCCTCGCCTCTCAGTCTCTCAGATCTGATAGGATATTTTCCCCAAGCACGGTATTGATTAGGTACTCAGAGCTTGAACCTTGGGAGCAGGATACGTGTTCCAGGTGGACCTCTCATATACAGAAAGGAACAAAGGGCTGAAGTCTTCTCAGAAGTAAGTAAATTAACAAAAAAGAAAAAAGTCTTAATGCTTTTTTAGCATTGCATGTTACTTCAGAACATCTTCTAGCACAACAACTGACCTAGTACAATTTTAACATTTCTGGCAGTTGCTAAGTTTTTAGCCTATATAAATGAAGTGCTTAATTACCTGTTGTGATGTTGTACAAAATTACATTGATTCTAGCCTTTAGTATGCAACTTTCCAGTGCTGGGCAAGACACGTGCAGGCAATTCTTATGCTCATGAATGGCTCCATGGTAGAACATTGCTAGATTGCAGGAAACTATAACACAAAAGGAATGAAGTTGAACGTACCAGCACAATGACCGTAATGAAGATCATTAATACTGGGCAGCTCCATAGTACTTTAAATCTGTGGTTCTCTCACGATCACGCAAACTAATTAAGCATTCAGTCAGAAAGGTAGAACTACTTATAATTTAACATCTGGAGACAAGGAATAGAACGGCCATCTGAATTCTAAATGTGTCTCTGATTAAACAAAATCATATGCTTTAACTTAGAGTCCTCTTAGCAGCTGCCTTCCTTCATGTCTCAGATGCAGGGAGTGGACCATTTCTAAAAGTAAAGTTACCAAGTAAGACAACTTCGAGTTGTTTGCTCTCGTGTAATATACCTGTCTGCTTCAAACTGGACTGCAACCCTTCATTTCACCCAGACTGTTAAAAAAACATCCTCAACTACACAAGTAAGTGACATCCTGCCCTGCTGCCCGGCCCCATTTGTTTTCCCTGCGTGCCTCTGGGCTATTGTATTGCTGTGAGTAGTTTAGGCAACCCTTCAATTACGTTTGGAGGTTCAGTTCTATATTCCCACATTAGAAATCAGTAATGGTGAAAAAATGCCTGAACAACTTGTCACTGAAATCCAACTTTCAAAAGGATATAGAAACGTGAATCCTAGCAGTTTAAGATTTAGACTGAAAATATGTGCTAAAATATTTATGATTAAAGTCACATAATATAAAAAGCAGGAAAGATTCTTCTTTCACTCTTACAGTATGTCAAAATCTCAAGTCAAAAGTTAGTTTTATTCCATTATATCAGTGTGCTTAGAGCAGGATCAATGTTAGTTTTTGCTTTAGTTGTATGAAATGTTTGGGGGTTTATTTACTTCATTTCACCTGCCTTGAATTCAGCCTCCATACCTGAAACAATATGACTACCTGCAATTAAAAATGTATCGACAAGGCAGGAATTTATAAATGTATTCTGTTTACTTAGTTATTTATTCCAAACATTTTTCTCACATTCGTAATTAAAATAATTTGTAATACTTCTCCAATGAACAACAGAAAAAGTCAAACAACTCTTTCCATTTTATGTGTAACTAAAAAAAAAAAAAAAAATCCCTAACCCCCAACCTATCTACGAATGAGAAAAGGAAAATACACTAAACCTGTGCTTAATATCTTGTCTGTATTATTTATATTTTTCATCTAGTAGCCTCAATGCTGCATCATAGGCTTAACACAGTAAACGCACGCCTCAAAAATGGTTTTTCAGCCATAATGAACTTATCTGCCCTAAGAAAGAAGCATTATTTTCAAAAAATGTATATGATTGATTAAATAAAAATTTGCAATGAAAGTACATTCTGCCCGAACATTAAAAATTCAGCAGCTCTATGGAAGAACAAATCGTGACAGAAGTGCCGTTACAGAATTTATATTGTTTTGTGGGTTTTAGCTACCTATATAGCAGGGTCAAGGTTGCTGCCTAGCTGAAGAGAAAACAGTAAGAGTTACGAGTAAAACTGGGGTCCTGAACTCTAAGGACAGCAAAGTAAAGATACCATTTGTCATCAAAGCTCAATCAAAGAATGTTAATGGGCAATTTTTCTTTCACCGATGAAACTTCCATGTCCTATATCTACTTCTAGTTAGGCTTCACCCATTTCCAGTTCTGTCTCATAGGAACTTGAGCTTAGCCTAGGTATTTCTGAAAGTGAGCGGGATAGGTACAAAGCAAGTTATGATTGTCGGAACAATAGAAGAACATGACTTGTAGAAGGCTGATAATCTTACAGGGATTATAGAAAGCTCTGGCCTTACTGTATACCAATTCGCTTACATTTTTCTTTAAAAGACTAGAAGCATTTTGTGAGGCTAGAGAAGCATATTTATCCAGTGCGTAATTATTTAGATATATTTCCTGAGGACTACAGTTATTTCTACAGGTGATGTATGAAAAACATTTACTTCTAACGATAAAGGAATTTAAAGTCCAGGGACTATTTTTAAGAAGTTAATTCTGAAATCAGAAATATTTCCAGGTGTCAGTAAATATTTTGCATAATTTTTTCCCATAGGTTAATAGTTTAAAAGACAAAGTTCTTCAAATATTTCTGTGAAGTACCTGTGTAGTACTTGCTTTTCTGTGATATCTTTCGTTCAAGGACTCTTAACCACTCTGCAAACACAACGTGTTCTAACTGAAGTCATGGTTTGAAAAATCACAATTTTCAGAGAGTTGTTCACGTTGATGATTTTTCTTCCGACAGAAAACTGTTCTTCATGTGCATCACGCGTAGCACTATGCACCCTTGTCTTCAGACCCAGGTATACGATGTTCTGGATTTTGTCGAAGAATGGATGTGTTGTGCTAGTAGTATATTTTATGTTTGGTTTTTTGGTGTGTTCGTTAACACCATGCAGGTTTCTGATACAGGGACTATCTTATTTGAGAATAGATAAACCACCTGAAAATACACGTATTTGTTTGAAGGGAGGAGTGAAGCCTTGGAATCCTTTCCAAACTTCTAAGTTTGTGCAAAGCTCTGTTGTCATTATGAACTCTGTATTTTAGCACAATGTGATTATAAATGATTTTCAATTTCATGATTACTTTGCATGCTTCATGAAAGCATCATTAAATAGTAGAAAAAGAAATGTCATCTGAAGAACTTGGCTTCTGAGGATGTAGTCTCTTTGGGATCTCTGGTGGAAGGTACAAGCCTATATTTTTTTGTAAGGGAAGAAAAACACTTTAAAAGTATTATGTAAATATTTTGCATTGGTTTGAAGAGATACAAACAACGTATTTTATTTCTTTCAAAATGTCTTTTTATCTTGCAAGATTAGCCTTCTGTAACTGTGCTATTACTGAGAATCCAGCAAAGAAAATTCTTTTATCAAATGTCTTACCAGCTTTTCTTGAAATCTTAATTAGGACGTTTATTGACAGTAGTGTTTGTGGCAGTGACTACACCTGTCTCTTTGGGATTATAGGGAAACCGCGAGCTGATGTAAATGCCATCTAATGCCTCTATTTCAGTTAAGACTAACAAAGTCGTGCTTGACTACGTAACAATTTATTATAAAAATGAGATTCCAAGTTACCATTACTTATCTCTGTAGGATGTCCAGTCCCATGTCCTATGAGAAAAAGGTTGTTGTCCAAATAGGAGAAACATTGCTGAAATGCATATAGTCGTCTTTTCCTCGTAGTATTTAAACCAGAAGTTGACTCTTCCCAGGAATACTGCTAGCAGTTACGTTAGTTAGGTCAGTGTCAGGTTGTTCAAGGTCATATTTTTGCTCACAATTCAAAATGTCATTAAAGTCTATATTGACTATTTATAGTAACTGGTACCTCACTTTCATCCTCATATCCAAAACCCTTTCAAGTCTTGAGAGTTTTGCAGTCAAATTTAGGCACCTCAGACACATGCCTCACGTACACTCCTAACATACATGCCTACAGTGTACCAAAACAGTGTGGCATGAAGGAAGTATAGTCTTGGGCTAAGACAAGCACTGATTTTTCTTATTTTTATTCTGAGTTTACAAGGCTAGGAAAAAGGGTTTGCCAGCTGAATAACTGCTATTATTTATTGCTATAATCTTATTATTCGTATTAACATTATGCCTGGGTTGCACCGGAAACATGGTGTAAACACAGTACAAGAAAGTGCTCTCCAGAAGGAAATGAATATTTCTGTATTTCAGAGAAGGACAAATTGTGTGTTCCCTCCCCTTTCCCCCTCGCCATGTCTTAGTCTCGTACCATACTCCATAAAGAAGAGTCCTGCTGGAGTCGTGTTACTGATTTTTCTCTACAGGAGTAGATGGTGATGGATAACGAAGAGTTATTGTTTAAATGTTGGCATTGTCCACCAGCTTTGTAACAGAGACATATAACTTCAAAGCAGACCCTAAGATTTTCATGTGTTTCTAGTGTAGTCTTCTAAAAAATTCAGATTATCATATTCCTCTCTATGAGACTGAAGATGGGGCAACAGTTACAATGCGTCCCTGCTTTCCTGCCCCCCCAAAAGTACATATATACTTTTTTTGGATGTTTGCATTCTTTCTTCTTCAAATAAAGGAATGTTTATACAAAAATTACCCATACTGTTTTTCCTCATAAGTTGTGATGTACATTTTAATGTATGCCACAACCTTGTTAATAAACACTCACCGTTCCTCAGAAGGCAGCAGGTTCTGCTGCACTGTTGGGGTGAGACTTCTGCATAAATCTTCAGCACCTTGGCTCCCCTCTTCTGCGATTCCTGCAGGTCAATCAGGAGACCTGGAAAGCGTCGTATCCAGCAGTTCTTGTAAAAGGTAGTGGGTGAGCAGAGAGAGTCTGACTCCACGGCCAAACCCAGAACCAGCAGCACTTGTGCTGTTGCCGCCAGCAGAACCATTTCTTCAGTGCAATGGGCTTAGTCAGCGCGCTCTCTCTTCCATGGATGCACTAAAGTTTGGACCAGCGTTTTAAGAGACAACCTCTTGAGTCATGAGGATACTGCCAGTTCTGCCAGGGACATAAGCCAGGGGATGTTTTTTTCAAACAATTCCTATTATGCTGCTTGGGCAGCTGATGGAAGGAAGCAGCCATTTTATGAGCTACACACGTTAATAATAGTTACTATCGTTGTTCTCCGACTTAATTTTTTTGGAGACAGTTTTTAAGAGACAAAAGGCCCGGGCTATTTTTAGTCATTCAGAGAACTTGTTTCTTTGATCCCCAGTTTGTGTCTTTTGTCCCTCTAAGACAGACAGCTTTAACACGTGGTGAGTAATGGTAAGCTCGGCATATTGTTTCACCTCAGCTCTGAAACTGTGCAGTGCAGCCACTTGAGAACAGGTAGGTCTGCCACTTTTTTTACACACACTATCATGCTCAATAGTTTAGTTTCTTAACCCTTTTTGAATTATCTGGTGGCTGTAAATATTGTTTCCTTCTTTACTAACAAACTGAACTATCTAATTCTGTCTGCCAGCCAGAGCTGGAAATTTGTTCTCCTTCCCTACTCTGTTTTGGTTGCAAGAATGTAATTTTATTTGCAAAGATCTAAGAATAGATGAATACAACTGGAGAAGGCTGTAACCTACATCCATCTCCGGACCAGACTGGTAGTAAAGTCCCTCCCCTATCAGGTTGAAGAATATTGAGCAGTCTGTATGGGCCTTTCTGCTTATGTTTAAGCTTGGAAAATGCCTGAGAAAGTGGAAGAAAGAAAATATACTTGGCATATAGGGAGGCAGTTTTTCAAGCACCTGGTCTGAAACCTGAAGCTCCCAAGTGTTTTGTTTCTTAAAAAGACCCAATCTGATCCCTGATTCCCACTTCTCTATTCCTTTCAAACAGAAAGGCTTTAAAATATTACAATTCATAGTTGATTTAAACTCAATGGACTATGTAGTGAGGTTGAGAGAATTACGTAGAAATACGGTTGTCTGAAATAAAATATGCGTGTTGAGTATATGAGAATACTTTAGACTGCATTTTTTCCTTCAAGATTAGAATCGAGGAATTTCCCCAGTTCTGCATGAAGTAGAGATGGGTTACGTGGATGGGGTAACCTCAAACTCATTTTAATTCTTTACTCATTATACCTGCTGTTTGTTCTGTGAAACAAGGCCCCCTCTTTGGAAATGAGACAATATGTATACAATTTTGTGCCTTACAGCGAACCTTAGAAGGTAATAAAGCTCAGAGCAGGTTAACTCCCATTGATCCAATAGCAAGACCAAGGCATTTATTTACTCATGTATTTACTGGCTGTAATTAGGAGGATTCCAAATAAATGTCTTTTTTAATGGAGGCTGCATGTCTGTTGTGGGGAACATGTGAATTAAATTGTAAGCAAGAACGTAAGCATAATTCTTTAAGCCTCTGTCCTGAAAACCAGCTCTTGGTACTTGCGTTACTTTATTTAGCTTTGTTAGTTTGATGTGCTTTATTTTTAATAAAGCATATGTATTTTATGTTAATCTCTGTGAAAACCAGTACTTAAAACCTTAAATATATTTCAATACACCTGTTTGTTAGTTTCCATGCAGTGGACTGCACGGGGATGTTTTAGGCATTTATTTACCACTGCCACAAGCACTTTGACAGCATATTTTTCTAAAAGTTTTGTTTCAGCTTTCCAAATATTCCAAGACATCTCTTGATATGGGACACACTCAGAACTTTGAAAGATATGCCTGTATTTTGGCATTACCTCCAGCAGTTAGTACGAATTATAGAGCTATTTTGTTCTGCAAGACTTGCATGCAAAAATGTTCATACCTGATGGCTTTCCTCACTCCTACTCTTCCCATAACTCCAAGAAGAGAAACCTAGATGATTCTGAATAACTTGGGGAAGCATTTAACAAGGGGATTTAACTGATACAAAAGAAGTATTTATACTGGGTAAAGCTGAATATTGTTTTAGTCCATTTAAATAAATGGAATTATTTGCATGAGCAAAAAAATAAGATGGAATACGTAGCTCTGACAGTATATATATTTGTAGTTACATAAATACTAGGCTGTCTCAGTTCCTCTGGTTATGTGTGTTTCACGCCTTGCAAAGTGTATGTGTAGATGACAGATGTGTTGACTAATTCCTTTTCAGGAAATAATAAAGAACTGTGTTCGCCCTCAGTTAGATAGACCTGAAATATTGTAGAATTTCTTTGACTTCAGTGAGGTTCTGTCCAGACGTTAAGATGAAGTGCAAAACGGGATGTGAACATGCCTGAGCATCTGAGCATCTTTCAGACCATTCAAGTAAGTCTTTCTCTGGCATGGTGTTTTGAATAGAGTAACAAATTCTTGAGTACCTGTTACCTCCATTGAGGCAGTCACCGAACACAGTAAGTGAGAGTATTCACTGTGCATAATATTTAATTATGTATTTGCAAAACTGGGCTTGGGTAACCAGTCCTGGTGTGCACAGATCCATGTGTTTGCCATGTATGTTTAAAGTCTCTTGCCAATAGACACGTTGCTAGTCTTAGTACCTTCATGATTTTATTCTGTTCTGCTGTTTGCTTCATCTAAGCAGCTTTTTTTCCTTTCTGTTACTTGCCGTTCTTTCTCCCTTCTATGTCTCTGAATAAATTATAAAAACAGGAATAGCTGCAGAGATACTTTTCATTTAATGAACTACAAAGAGATTGAAATAGATAATAAATGGCTGCTTTAGGTAATTTCCTTTAAAAACTGACAAGTTCTGTCTATTAAATTTCAGAGTCTTCTGACAGCTTCCCTGTAATTTCACTCAGACTTTTCTATGGGAAATGCATATATGTAACTTAATGCTGACGTTTTAAATCACAAACATTTTGCAAGAAGGAAATATGCGCGTCTTACCTGCAAAGCAGCGATCGACTGTTCCGTGTGCTCTGCAAGGAGGGAACAAGAGACTTTTGCTGTTAGTAAGGAGTCCCTGGCCATTATCGGACCAGCACTTCATGTTATTCAGTAATTCTTTTCATCAGTCTTCTCAAATATCTTCCTGGAAAACCAGAAGGCAGTTGACTGTTTACTGTGAGAATATGGATGTTTTTGCAGAACTTTGACTAAGAGAGATATAAATGTACCTGCCGCAAAGGAAGAGAATGATCTTTTTAATGATTCTTCCTACAAACAGAAACCATACCTGAAGTTTTCCACCTGGGCTGGCAGTGATAGTGGCACAATCCCAAAGCTTCCTAGCACAAAGGATTCATAACCAGGCATTAACTCTTTTTTTGCCAAATGTGAACAAAAGCAGACACTTTTTTCCACACAAAATAACAGATATATATTGACATTTGGAACTACATTTAGCTTACAGGGAACACATGGTTCTAGTACTCATAATATCTAAAGACCAGAAGAAAGACCATCTATATAATACAGGAAAGCATTCCCTAAAAAACCTGAAAATGCCAAGGCTTTGATTCTGTAGTCAGATCAGTGCATCTAAAACTGCACTGCATGCTGGCTTTGTTCATGGGTCATCTGTTGTCCACACTGTTATTGTCCCACGCTTCTCTGCTGCGTGTCTTGAAGTCCCCTCTCAGCCCTAATGGGGGAGGACAGTCAATGTTGTAGGTCAGACCAAGCTTTGAAGCTTTGCATTTATGCTGTTTGAACGGCTATGGGAGACAGTGGAGTTAGATACTATGTCCCAGCCAAGGTTAGTGCTTGTCTTTGATAGTTTCTCCTTTCTTCTGCTCTGCCAGTGCTGGTTAAGCCAATATGACCAGGGGGACACAACTCTCATGTAAATAGAGACTAGGACAGAAGAGGACAGACCGTTGGGACTCCTGGCTGTGTTCTCCCTTTCCCAAACAGGTTATAGGGCAGAAGTGAGAGATACTCTTTGTGGCCCAGATTCAGCAATGCAACACTCCTTGATGCTGCCATGATGATGCAGAAGTACACAGTGAATGATTACTGCTAGCGCAGACCCAGCCTGTTCCAGGCATGGGGAGAGACCAGTGCTAACTGGGTAAAACGCTGCTTCTCTGCTACAGTTAAAGTCAAACATGTTAGCTGACATTATCTGTGTTTTATGTTGTCCGTGATAGAGCCATTGAAAGATGACAACCACCAGCTGAGAAAGTCAGACAAAAGCCTGCAGTTTCCCAGGTGAAGTATGAAATTGCCTATGTCCTCCTTTGAACATCAGTAAATTTATTTAATGCAATGTGCAGCATAATCCCGTGCAACATCAACCCTAATAATTTCTGCTGAAGTCAGTGGAGCTCTGCGCCTGTGTTGCGCTTCACGTGAATAAACCGAATTGCAGGGCTGTTTTGAAATAGTCTTTATCTCCTTTTTCTTAGATACGTACATATGTTTTCCCTTTATTACAGCCCATTTAGCCCTGTAAGGCATCCTTCATCTAAGAGAAGGATGCTGTACCCAAAGCTACGACCCGAGGACTTCGCTGTCACCGTCCAAGCTCGCTGGGCCCTGGCAGATGAACCTCAGGTGTAAAGGGTGGAGCCAGTTCCGCGCACGCTGCACCTCACCTAAAAAACCCACCGCGCAGCCCCGAAGGGTGCACTCATCGCTTGCAGTGAGCGTGGGAAAAGCCCTTCCCAGACCTTCGTTCGCGAAGCCAAGCCGTGATGATGATTACAGCCATGTTACAGTCAAAATTTTACCTAAACTAAGTACTTTGATAATGCCAGAATGTCAGTGTAACTCTATTGTAGTATAAAAGTTATAAAGTACTAATGTCATAAATCGTGAAATAAAGAAATGTAAGCACCGTGACAAAAAATCAAAGCAAATCTTTCTGACATTGAAATACTGTACCCACTTTGTTTCTCCTTTAAAATTTCCTTGAAATCAAAACATTCTTGCAAAATGTCTTAAGTCCAAAAAACAGCATTCTCTGAGAGAATCGTTTTGTCAAAAACAGCTATTAGTGGTCAGATTTGGGTTTGGAGTAATATCCCAGATTTTTAATGAATCTGACCTTCTCCAAGGTTTGGGACAGTTGGGTCCAAGATTCCGGTTTCAGCCCCATCCTGGCAACGTGGTAATAAGAGGTGAAATACTACAGTTTCTGTTCCTGGGACTTTGTGCAGACCATTTTTTAAACCCTTGTTTCAAAGGGCCTGCCAGGCCTTGAGACTGTGTCGGAGCTTGGCTTCAGACTAATTCTGGTAAAACCTCTGCGCGAAGGCTGGAATCCGTGTGTTCAAACAACGAAAGAGCAGCAGAAGTCTTAGCCAGATTAGATTTACACAAATATAAATCTACTGGCATACATATAATCTTGAGCCAACGTTTATGACGAGAGGCACTATGTTTAGCAAACACTAATGAATGAATACTGATGTAGGACAAAACTTGAAACTAGGCAAAAGGGATGGAGATTCAATTTTGTGATGAATTTTATACAGCTGGATACTTAGTGAAAGTCTTCCATGTGGGTTACCATTCTTCTTACCTGGTTACTACGCACTAAAATTCAGCTCTGCCTGTCTGCACCAGGATTTAAAAATATATGCTGTTTTTACAAGCACCCGGTTTACTCTCATCTAGACAGAGCTACGCAAGAAAATTTCAGCTGGGGATCCACGATGTATTTGTGCAGAACAAACATCCCTAACAGGAGGTTCAGCGGTGGGCAGAGCACTCCAGCTGCATGGCCCCCACTAAGGTTTTGTCAGAGAACACTTATTTCACCTGAGAGCTTCAAGGAAATTCCTTACTGGGTCTTCGGCGTAACAACCGGAACAGATTGAATGCCGTCAGAACTGTTTACAAGCTCATGCCTCCATCCGGCTGTCTGGTGACTGAACGTTCTCAAGATCCACAGAGAATGCCCACTAGCACGCAGACCGTTGGAACAGCCTTTTTGCTGCCCAGAGAGAGCTCAGTAGCACTCTTCAATATTAATCACTCATTAAATTTGATTACAGCAGGGATAAGTTAAGTATCGGATAATAAATAACCAGTATTAAAAAAAATACCCCTCCAAGTATTTTTCCAGTAGTGTTGCAACATACATTTGTTACAAGGAATAAATATTAAATAGTACATTAGAATCAGAAAAATAAACAGAAACTAATAGAGAATAAAGTCTAAATAAGTGCTATTAGAAGTAGGAGTGCTTTTTTTTTCTGGAATAGCATTGCTAATAGCATTCAGCAAGAAGTGCTTTGTCTGGCTGCGAATCTGAAAAAAAATTACCTTTATTTAGCAGCTCATCCTTCACAAATGATAGATTTCAGTTGAAATAAAATTATGGTCCAGTCAGAAATGCCAGGATCCTTTAGAACACTGATATTTTTAATGCTGAAATACTGCAGGATATTTCCTATGTTCCACGGATGCTTACTTTGTATCCTGTGACAAGGAAAATACTAAACAATGGCAGCAGTTTGTGAATCCTTTCCAAAAGACTAATTCCTCTCTTGAGTAATTCCACTATTACTCAATACACAGTTCCCTGGCAGTAGAGTACAATTCCCTGGCGTCTCAGAAGGAAGAATGTGGCACTTTATATTTTATGTTAGATAGCATGTATATTTTAAATATCCCCTGATTCAGTTCCAGTTCACATTTTAGACTAATAAGGCTGAAAGAAATTCAATTTTTCCTTTGTTTTTTTCCCTCTATGTGGTCCTTTCCTGAGAGCAACTGGGTTGGTGTTGCTTTCTGGTTCTCATGTATTATCCAGTGTCTCTGTGTTGATTCAAGAGAAGGTTTGCCTAAAACAAGCACAAAACCACTACAGTCTTCTCTTAGGCACTGTACTGGTACTTAAGGGCTTGGTTCTCTGCTGCAGATTTTTTTTGCATGATCTTGGGTTAGACCCACAAAGAAATTCAGGCTATATTTCATGTACATGTAAACCAGGTTTCCTGCCAAGTAAAGCATTTGTCATTCTGATTGCCAGCCACTGGTACTTCTGTTACTGCCCTTCTTGCTGTGTCTTGTGACCTTTCCAGTCTGGAGACCCATCCAGCTTACCACACAAAGCCATCGAGTGGTTCACAGAGGAAAAACAAGTGGCTGGGGTTTTCTAAGTAAATCTCAGCAGTGTTAAATACTCAGAGTGAATCTAAAGCGTATTCAAGCTTCAGTCTTAACACACAGAGCGGGCTTGCACCAGCCCTGTACACATCCCTTGCCAGTCAGGAAGCACGAGCCGAGTTCCACACAAAGCCGAAAACGTGCTTCTTCCGTCTAGTTATCTGTGGCTTTGCTTTTCCTGTGTTTGTAGCAGTAGCTCCTCCTGACTCGTTGTGTTTTCTTGCCTTTGCTGTGCTGGTGAAGTCAAAGGGCTGTAGAAATGGATGCCCAGGCAGGAAAGGGTCAGAAGCTTAGGTTTTCTGTACCACGGTTGAATGGTCTGTTACAATGAAGCTGCTGTATAAAAGAGCTTCTTCCATTTCCAAGTCTTTCTAAAAGAAAAGAGTGATCTCTCTTCAGCCTTGGAAATAATTCAGGCATTAACTACAAGAAAATAGTTCAGACACCAAGCACAGGAAAAAGTGTCTAGACTGTGAATCCCAAGCAGAAACGGCTCTCTCAACTCAGAGTAAGGGAGCCATTATTGACACTCTCTGGTGCCTTCCTGCTCCATTTGTTGACACCTGAGAATCCTTTTCCTTGAGAGAAATTTGTCTCTCAGGCACTCTAAAGAGAGACCTGAACTCTCTAAAACATCTTGAAGATTTTGCTCCAGCAGTCAAACTCCAAAAGCTAGGTATGGAAAGATGAGCATAGGTACCTTTGTCTTCCTCTCTGGTAAATGCCTTGTTTTTCAGGGTATGTTCTTTTATCACGTGCTCATTTAATATCTACCATGATGCAAACTTGTCTTCATGTTGTTTCATGCTTCAGCATGTTCTTGAAGAGTGATAGATACTCTTTCATATTTGTTTCAAAGATTATGGAAATCTTTTATGGCTCTTAATTGCAGATTTTGACTTTGTAGCTCTTGCACTAGAGTTCAGTTTTTTACTCTGGAAAATAAATTTCTTACTTTCTTAAGATCCACCAAGATGATTGCTGGTGAAACAGCAAGTCCTTTTCTTCCATTCCAGTATGATAACACGCATTATTGATCTTAGCATAAAACAGTATAGCTGCGGACTGGGAGACAGATGAAATTATCTCTACACATAGGGAACAAAAAGCTAGTCCTTGCCTTGGTGCATTTGTAGTGTCCGTACTATGTAAGCACACCGTACAAACTGGCTGATCAGTATAGTAGAAAAAAACCAAGGCAACTGCCCTGTCAGCATGCTCTGACTTAACACAGTTGCCTAGTCCTAAGCCTGGATAAAGCACAGATAGCTGACAATCAGCCTCCTAAAAACAGTTGGGTAAGGACACAGATTTAGGCTTTTTGCAAAAGCGGCCATTCAACAAAGTGTACTGCTGACCCCTTGTGCGTGTGACAGCTATATATAGCTGATGAAAGCGATAGAAGTCAGTGCTCTGGAAAGTTTGCTGGCGGAAAGAAAGTACGTGGCAGAACTGATTCAGTCTAGTAAAACCCTCGTGGACTGTGAGGAAGGTGGGCTTGAAAACCTTAGCAGAGTGGCAGGTGCAGACATATAGGCAACAGGAAGGCTCATGGAGCAACAGAAGAAATATTCTGTGAATCCAGGCTGTGGTGTCAACACTTTGAGGGAACAGAACTTCTCACAACTGACTGCATGGAAAAAAATCACTCACCAATTAGGAGCTGACTTAGCAGTACAGCAAGCATATGGGACTTCAAAACAGATGTCTAAAGATGGCAATCATACCACTGCGCTGGCACTCATACTGTGTTCCAACAGGGAGCCTAATGGCCACGACAAACACGAGCTCTCTGTTTACCTCTGGAGTATGAATGATGACAATTGCTGGAAATGTCTGCCTCTGGGAGCTAAAGCACAAGGACAAAACATGGACTGGGCTCCTACTGAGGTGGTAATTCACTTGTCGTGGACCTGGGGCAGAGAGTAAAACAGCCAGCGCTCAAATTCAGGCTTCAGCTAGGTGTAAGAAACTGGAGAAGCCCAATGATGCAATGCTTCATCAGGAACAACAGACAGGAAAGAGGCATTTGAAAGTTAGTTCAACGCTGAGCGAGAGTTAAAGAAGAACACAAAACAAGCATACAGTGCAACTCGTTAGCAGGAAAGAGAACACAAGAGGTGATAGTGGCCCAGGGAGGGACTGAGGCTGCTGAAGAGAGCTTTTTGGAACTGGTTGAAATACTACATAGAAAGATTTCAGAACATGAAATGGGCCCTTCGAAAGCAAGAAAATTCTTTGAAGTGAGGTGGAAAACAAAAATGCACAGAAATCTACCTCACCTCAACAAATGGTTTTATGAAAGTCAGCGGAAAAGAACACCTGTAACTCTGCGATTGACATTCATGTCGTCTGTATGGTCTAGTTCAGATGCTGAAGATCAATAAAACAGTGAGAGAGGATCATTGCACAGAGGAAACGCTAAAAAGCAAACAACCCTGTCTTCCTCAACAACAACAACAACAGAAGGAAAGAAAAGAAACAGCCTAATGCCACGCTGAAGAGTTTTATTTGTCGGGGGAAACGAAAATGATCCCTTCTGAGTAGCGAAAATAGGGAGTTGTCTGCAATAACAGGAGGTGAATCACATTACTGCTGAAGAGAAAGATTTTCTATGGCCTGCAATACAGAAGGTGAAGGAAAGATCTTCATAAAGATTAAAAATATAAAAAATATTTTTAAAGTCTTTCTATTAAGCATCATCATATAAGAATGCAGAGGATGGCAGACTTCACCTGTCTCAGCCTTTGGTTTTTTTAAAAAGAAAGGCCTGTCATTATGTTTCAAGACTGTAACAAGGCGAACATTGAAACAGTCACTTTATCCGTGCCCAGACGCTCGGTTGTTAATTTGCTCTTTCCTTGTTCACATCAAACAAACTCAGGGGCCCGGTATGTAGAACACTCCCATGAATAACAGAAGTGTCCTGCTCCAGGAACTTAGTTTAAATGGAACAGGTTATAAATAGCAGAACAGGTTATATAGTACCTTTATACGACGGAGCAGGAGCTGAGACATAAACGACTTATGAAGGAGGGATCAGGAAAGCCATAGCAGAATTACATATCGCACTTGCTGTTCCTGAATCCTACTGCTGCCCTAGACATACAAGGTGGTCCTTTTCCTTGCTTTTTTTTTTTTTTCGTTAGTTTGTTTGTCAGTGAATGCCACCGCGTCAAGGTGCCGTGCCCCCGGGCTGCCGGTGCTGCTCCCTCCTCCACTCTGGCTGCCCATGAATGCATGTACACATACGATTTTTTTTTCCCTCGGCGTGTGTGGCTCGAGAATATTCCCCCTCTCCAGGGATGGAGAAGGACATTTATGGCAAGAGCTTAGAGCTGCCAGCGGGAGCCCCAGCCCCGGCCCA
>NW_010406971.1:21240-22268 GCF_000710305.1 Buceros rhinoceros silvestris | reverse complement strand
CCAGCCCCGCCGGCCCTTCCTGCTCGCTGGGGGTGGAAAAAGCAGCGAGCCCTTCCAAGCATCTTGCCGACTCCCCCGGGAGCCGAAATGTTTTGTCCCCGGCCAGTCTCCTTGAGTAAATAAATGCATCAGCTCAGCCAAACCAGCCCCGCCGGCCCTTCCTGCTCGCTGGGGGTGGAAAAAGCAGCGAGCCCTTCCAAGCATCTTGCCGACTCCCCCGGGAGCCGAAATGTTTTGTCCCCGGCCAGTCTCCTTGAGTAAATAAATGCATCAGCTCAGCCAAAACCATCGCTCCTCGTAAAACATGGTGCAACATCTGGAGAGGAGCCCCCGCGCGCTGGGGCTGCTCACAGCATGCATGGCCATGCAGGTGGTGTCTCCTCACTGCCTGAACCCATCTTGTCATCTCCAGGAGAATAATTAGCAGAAATACGAACATCACTAGCAAGGAGGGGGAAGAGATGACATGGCGGGGTTGTAGGGCACCCCTGCGAGCCACACTGCCGGGGGACGCAGGATGCTCGCAGCGCTCACTCAAATCGCATCAGGGCATTTTGAACACCACCCCTGCCTCGAGCGCTCCGTGGTACGGCGGGTAGAGCAGGAGGGGTCCTGAAAGGCACCCACCAGCACACCAGGAGAAACCTGGGAAATGCTCTGCTCCACTCCGCAGGAAGCGACGGCTCCTGCCCTCCCATCCCACTCCTCTTGCTAGTGGGAAGAAGCTCCCCATGGTGGCACCAATGGAAAAGGGGCCTGGCTGGGGTGAAGGAGAAGGAACAGGTCTCCCCTCCCCAAACACCCTCCCTCCCCTCGCCCGGAGCAGATGGACCTGGCAGGGCTGTGTTTTCCTAGCGCCTGCCTGAGTTTTATGGAGCAGCGGAGCTTACCTGGCATCTGCGGGCTGAATAATAACCCCTTTTAGCGGCAGGCGGGGTGTGTGGGACGGCGGGGGAGGCAGCTCCTACACCCGCACACCCGGGTGAGTCACACACAACAGAGCAGCGCCACAGCCGCTGGGCTGCGGG
>NW_010406971.1:20741-21130 GCF_000710305.1 Buceros rhinoceros silvestris | reverse complement strand
CCACAACAGCCCCATGGTGGGGCTCAGCACCTCACCCCGGTCCTGTCCGAAGCTCAGGGGTGCACCCTCCAAGCCTAGTTAGACCCATGTAGCTCCACACAGTGCCCAGCTGGGAGGACAGGAAGGTTTGACCCCTCAGTTGTAAGCCACGCTCCTTTGTCTTCCCCATGGGCATCCCAACACCATTCTCCACAGAGGTTCTCCAGCCTTCACATACTTAGGGAAAACTTCATCCCAAACGCCCCTGCAGCTCATCATCCTCCACTCCTGGTGTCCCAGCCCATGCACAGCATTACTCCTCCCCATCCCCTTTGTCCTTCCTTGGTTGCTGCATCAACTGTTGGCCCCACACCACCGTGCCAGGAGGTTCCTACCAAGCTCCTGCTCCG
>NW_010406971.1:20071-20650 GCF_000710305.1 Buceros rhinoceros silvestris | reverse complement strand
AGAATTCGAGTGCCATGAGAAGCTCGGGGGGAATCTGGAGTCCCCTTGGGAGCACCTTAGGAAGGAAAACATCTGTTTGAGATGTTGCAGGCTGCAAGAATAGCCCCATCTCTTCCAAAAGCCAAAACATTAATTTATTGTCCTTTCCCCAGCCCAAAGCAGCCGTAAGACCTGTCCCTTCCCCATAGCTCATGGCCAACGAAGGGTAGACTTTGGCACCAAGACCGGGGGAATCTGGAGTCCCCTTGGGAGCACCTTAGGAAGGAAAACATCTGTTTGAGATGTTGCAGGCTGCAAGAATAGCCCCATCTCTTCCAAAAGCCAAAACATTAATTTATTGTCCTTTCCCCAGCCCAAAGCAGCCGTAAGACCTGTCCCTTCCCCATAGCTCATGGCCAACGAAGGGTAGACTTTGGCACCAAGACCCAAGACCCCGAGCTAGTGTGAAAAAATTGTATTGGAAAAAAAAAAGTAACTACCCCAGTTCTGCAAGGGAAAGCTGTGAGCCAGGATGTCAGCGATGGGGTGTGACCAGCTGCCTGCAAAGCAAGCACCTGCGGGTACGTACGGCCTCGCCAT
>NW_010406971.1:19346-19940 GCF_000710305.1 Buceros rhinoceros silvestris | reverse complement strand
GGACAGATGCCCCTCTGCAGCCACACTTTCATACCTTTAAAGCATGCGCCTGCCTGAAAAATCTGATGCCACGTTTTCTACTCCCTTTTTGCAGAGCTGAGCATGGTTTCATGCGAGCAGCAGTCCCCCTATGCTTGTTTGAGCACTGCAGCAAACCTCAGTTTTAAAAGGAAGGACTGGTTTTGGTGGCTCCGATGTGAAATTTCATTAACAGAAAAGAAGGGGGAGAAAAAAAAATTAGTCAAGAAGGGGAAGAAAAAGGCTTGGGTGAAATTTCAGAAGTCTTGTAAATCTTGCGGTGTCCTGTAGAACATCCCCTGCAGTCCCGTGCTCCCACCGGCGCAGCCAAGGCTGCCAGGAGAGTGAACAGATCCGGTGTTATAGGGCATGGCCAGACCCTACAAACACCTTTGCTCACAAACCCTCCTCCAAACTGCCAGGGCTGGAGCAGCCCCATCCTCGCTGCCTGCACGTGCATGGTCAGGCACAGGTGCCCTCTGCCCGAGCAGGATGAAGGGAGACGGGTTCATCAGCATCAAATATACAAAAAGCTGCTGCAAAGAGGAGAGGAACAACATGGCTGGGGCAGGACGC
>NW_010406971.1:19023-19243 GCF_000710305.1 Buceros rhinoceros silvestris | reverse complement strand
CAGTTCGCGCCTGCCCCAGCCCGAGCTGCAGCAGCGACAGGATGCACCACCAGGATGGTGCCTGCAGCCTCCTTGGAGAAGCCGGATGTGTCACCAGGGCTGACACAGTACAGCGCCCAGACTGGGGCAGGGCACAAATTAACCAGTGCCGAGCTCCTTCCCAGCCCTGTTCTGGGAGTTTCACACTTTTTTGCTTCCATCACCCATCAGTGGGGATGAA
>NW_010406971.1:18417-18845 GCF_000710305.1 Buceros rhinoceros silvestris | reverse complement strand
GGGCACGGGGGCCCGCCGCCCCCCCCCCCCCCGCACCCCAGCCACACGGACCAGGAACAGGGATGGGCACGGAAAGCGGGGTTAGACTCCCAAGCAGGGCAGGAGGGTTCGGTGCGTGGCACACCTGCCCCGAGGAATGAGGCTTCTCATGTCAGAGCTCTTTCAGCTGCTGCAGGTAAACGAAGGGGAACAGGGAGATACGGGGGAGGCGAAGGGACGCGCAGCCCTACGCCCCCGCTCCACCCCGGCTCCGGGAGAGGCGACGCACGGTGGGAAATGAGATGGAGAAAGACAAAAGGGACGGTTTGTGGAGACGCTAGATTAATTCAGTGTCACGCAAAGGGAAATGTCTTCCCTCTGCCAGAATGAAAACAAAATGGAGCGAGTGGCGCAACGGAGCGGCTTTGGTGCCTGCGGCACCGCCACAC
>NW_010406971.1:3474-18351 GCF_000710305.1 Buceros rhinoceros silvestris | reverse complement strand
GGGGGGCAAGCGGGGGGGTTTGCCCGCCGGCGGCCCCGCCACAGCACATCGACTCCTTCTGCCCGCGCTGACCCTGGGCACCACGCCGGAGGCACCCCTGTCCCTCAGCCCAGCCCAGGGAGCAGGGTCCTCCAATTAGGATACCAGGGGACGGGGAATGAAAGGCAAGAGAAACTCCGCTTAATTGAGGAACTGCAGCCAGGCCATGCTTGCCCGAGATTATCCAGAGGAATGCAGGGCTCCTTTACAGAGCGTTCATTCGCTTGAAACAAAAATGAATAGAGCGGAGTCCAGGCGGGAGAGGAAAAGAAAAATAAAGATTCATATGACCTGGATTTAGGGTTGGGATGAGATCTGGTGACTGCCCAAGGACCGGAGAGAGGTTGCACACTCCTGCCCTGTTGAAGCTCCATTTGGTATCTTCATCCAAAAGCCTCAACCCTGCTTGGTCAGGAGCACCGAGCTCCTCGTGCCCCCCCGGCAACGTCATTAACACTCCCCATGTGGCTCCAGCTGCTACCAACCTGCAGAGAACTCGCGGCCACCCAGAAGAAAATCCAGTTTTCTCCCTGGCCCATAAGGTGGCCAGTCCCCAGCTGGAAGCAGCCAGCTCCAGTGTCAGTTGGGATTTGCACCAAATCACCCCAAGTGAGCATACCTGCACTTCCAAACACACCATTTGGTCCTCAGCGTCCTACCCCTAAACCAGGCAGGGCCAGCGATGCTGCGGGCAGAGACACACTCAGTGGGGCAGGGTGATGCCTTAAAATTTAAACATTGCCATTGCCCGGCTGCACCTCAGGGCAGGGGGTGGCTGCAGCAGAGGGCAGCCCGTCCCCCGGAGCAGCCCTAACATGCATCTCCGGTTAATGCCACCTGCGCCGGGATAAAGGCGCTTTGTGTAGCGCCCATCTCTCAACACCATCCCATATGGAATGTGATCAAATTGGACTTATCTTAGCAGAGCTTTGCAATAACCCCCCTTCCCCGCTCCTTTGCTCCTGACAACCGCAGATGTGCTGTGATGTTGGAGGGAGGCTGGTGCACCAGCGGCACCAGCATCACCAGCCCGGCTGTGGGAGCCAAGCAATGCTCTTGTGTGAAAGACTAAGCCCAGCTTAAGCTCTTAGTTTGGGGTATGACAATGGTTTGGAGAATGAACAGGCTTGGGCTGGGCACACTCAATGCTGCGGTGGCCTCATGGCTCCTGTCCCCCAGGGCTGGTGTGCACCGCATCCCCCCAGCACCCCCAACCATGGCCTCACACAGACCAGCATCTTCCCACCAGCGGATTTCAAATACCATCCACCTCACAGCCCCGTCCTAAAGCTCCTCCTGTTCCTCCTCCTCCACAGGCAGTGGGGAACGGACCTCGAGGTGCTCACAGGAAAAGCGGTGGCTTAAAGATTCACCCGGATCCAACTTAAAGAAAGAGAAGGTTAAACAAGCAAAGAAAGAGCAACTGCGAGTCTATCCAAGAGCAACATCATCTGGCAACTTTGTTTGGAAAAATTAATTCTGCGCAATTTCAGGGGAAGGGAAGCGGATGGAGAGGGAGAGAAAAGGCAGTCTGGAAACCCAGAACCTCCCTTTGACTTTCACTCCACAACCAAAAGTGAGGCTGGGAAATAAAGAGAAACACAACATGTTGTTGATGACTTTTCCATTAAACACGCACGTTTAAACCCCCTCTTTGTATTCCAGCCTTTCCCTGCAGCCCCAGCAGGCCCCACTTCTTTTTTTCCCTCCCCTCCTTCCTTTTTAATAATAATAAAAAAAAGTTATATGACTTTAATTAAATGCACTTATTAAAAGGGTGAAATATTTGGAGAGGCTGCTTTTACGCTGGAGGCACATTTTCCAGCATGCTGCAGAGTGTCTGCATCCGCCCGCCCCAGGCAATTTTTAATGCACAAATAAATCCCCACCTGAAGTGCTGACAGGTTATTATGCAGTGTGGCAGCCAACTAAAGTAAACACAGGGGCAAAGTTTTAACCTCTTGCAGTCGTGGAGCCTCTCCCCCGCCGAGGCGGGTGCAGGTGTAAATGACCAGCAGCAAAAGCATCTTCCTCCGGGTCGTCCCCGCACACCCCCCACCCCGGCTCCCTGCGAGCCCTTTGCAGCGCCAAGGCAGGTCATGGGTGAGCATCCACCCGACCCTGATCTCTTCGAGCTGATGCCAGCACACCCTGACCTCTTGCAGCTGATGCACCAACCGACAGTAATCATAGGAGTGAATAATTAGAGTAAATAAAGAAAAATAAAGCCATAGGCAAGGGCTGCCTGTCCCGGCTGGCACACAACGCTGGGGAGGTGGCGAGTGATGGAGAACACGGGGATGGGCAGCGGAGATGAACGTTGCCCGCTGCATCCCGCTGTCGTGTTCCTGTGTCCCCATCCAGCATGGAGAAACTCAGCTCAGCCAGGAACCAAACTGGAGCTCAGCCAGCGGCCGGGGCATCGTGGCTCCCAGCGATGCTGGGCGAGCAGCAGCGATTTGGGAACAGCAGAGGGAACTCCACAGAACTGTCCTCTTTCTGCTCAGCCCTAGAGCCTCCATGCCTGGCTGTGCCAGGGAGGAGAAGACAGGCAATTCCCGCGGGTGCCTCCCACCAGTGGCCCCATGGTGGGGCTCAAGCACCCAGGGCACCAGGCTGAGGGAGGCCCTGACCTGCGTGGGAGAGACATCTTCATGTGATCCGTGTCCCATTTGCATCTGTGTTTCAAAAGCCAAGCCCAGGGTTTGCATATGCCTTTATCAGCAGCGCAGTGAAGATGGAGCAGATAACCAACAAATTACAAACAAATACAGGGAAAGAAGGAACCAACGTACGACAGGTTGTTGCTTTATTTCGAGGAGACATGGGGGGAGGACAGGGAGCTGCCCCATTCCTGAGCTGGAAAGCATCCCTGCCACCCCGGGAGATACGGGAGTTTCACCAGGGCTCCCACGTTTGGAAACAGCAGCTTTTCACTCCACACATCCATGTCCAGGCACCAAACGTACTCAACTCCCAAACCTCCCACCGCAATTAACAGCGACTAATAACCCCGCGTACTCAGGCGCTGCGAAAGCCAAACCATACGGGTGTCTTCACAGCCCAGCTGCCAGAACCTGCAGCTCACAAAGCCCGTGGCCACCCCTCCCAGTCCGCAGCTGATGCATTAAGCTCTTCTTTCCCAGGGCCGAGAAGATGCTGCAGCAACCGCTGTTTTCAAGGAGATCGAAGACCCTGGTACAAAGAGCAGCACCCTGATCTCCTGCTCCTTGTATGAGGAATTCTCTGCCAAAATCAGTTATTTATCGAGAAAAGCTGGAGCTGGAGGGGGCAGTCGGCCACCTGCGAGGCTGCCTTTCACCACCGCCCGAGAGCAACAACGCGTCCTCCTCGGACGGGACAATGGACCTCGGCCCCCTCCAGCCCGCGGGTCACTTGGCCAACGCGCGGCAAAGACAGGCTCCAACAGAAACATCTCTCTTGTCTTAAAAAATTAAGGCCTCCGCTTTGCTTCCACATCTGACAAGACGCCGCATGCTTTGCTAATCCTTGGAGGAGATTAACTTTTTATTTAGAATTCCTTCCTCTAAATGTGGCAATTATGAAGGGTGGTTTCTTTTTCTCCTTCTTTAAGGTCTTGGCAAGGAGAACACTTTCTCCAAATGGGCTGAGGAGCGTTAGTTAAAGGTGGATCTCAAGGCTTGTTTTCCCTCTCGGGTCAAACCCACAGGAGTCTCTCGCACAGGGGGATGCCCCTTATCTCCAACCCCAGTGTCCTGGGATCAGTTGGGACAGGGTCTTCACTGTGCACATGAAAATCTGAAGCTACGGTCCGTTTCTGTCAGAGGAAGGGAAGAGTTGTCCCCATGCTGGGAGAAAATGTGGTACCTGCCCCTCACGCTGCTGTGATGTGCTGCAGCAGATCCGCATCAAAGGCAGCTTAATTGCTCCTCCTCCGCTGGGCTCAGGAACCAGCAAAGGGCCACGTTTCATCCCAGAAAGGCTGCAGCTCCCTGGTAGAAGCCTGGAACATCCACGGGGGGATGAAAGACCTCATCTGCTCCAGGCAACCCCCAAAACCCGAGACATTCAGTTACCTCTGCCAATGCCAGGAGGGACTGGCCCTGCTGAGCTGGTCCCAGGAGACAGCCCTGCCCTCTCCCAACTCTGCCAGGCTTGGGTGCTAGATGGGTGCTGCCGACTGATGCTAATTCCTGCCCTTTGGGCTTGTCCCTCTTGAGAGTTGCCACTGGAGCAGTATGACCATGAGCTTCCCCTGGAAGGCAGGTGACCTCCTCACCACTGGGGATGCAGGGACGACATGCACCTTTTATGACCCCTACAGATCTCCATAGCTAATCTCGCTGCTCTTGGGTGGTTTTCAGGGCTTGACATCCCAGATGAGGGGCTGCTGGTGCTGAATTAGAAAGCTTGATGCAACACCACTACTGCAGATGGTCATTAAGTGACGTGAGCTGTGGCCAACCAGCCCCGTGCCCCGAGGACAAGCCTGACGCTAAGGAGACCTCTGGGCGCAGAGAGAGTTTGGACCTATCTCGTTGCTCCGCGCTCAGCCAGAGCTTCCTTCTTGCAGAACAAAAATTCAACCCAGACTCAGAGGTCTGTAGACACATCTGAAAATATGACGATGCCAGCGCCGAGCCCGTGCCTACGAAACACTGGACCCTGCACTCATAGCCGCACTGCGGGGCAGCTGCTTCCACTCACAGACAGAAAGTGACCCCAGCAGCAGCGGAGAGGCTTACAGGAAACTCAAGGAAGGATGCCCCGAGCAGAGCAGAGGCAACCCTTATAATACACCGAGAAAAAGAATTATATATATATAAAAGTGTATCAAGTGCCTGTAGCTGTCAGAAAGCATTTCTACAGCTTTGGCAAGACAGACACAACTAATTTAGCGCAGTCTTGCTGAGGTATATTAAGCTGTCAGTCTGGATGATACGAATTTAATCACTCAGAGCAGATCAAAGCTCCGCAGCACTACTGGTGGTGGGCTGGACACGCCGGGATAAAGTAGAGGATGGATGTGTGCAGAGGGCGAGGAGCAGGAAAAGCCTGTACGACATGTAACAGCTCCGGCGTGCTCCCGGGACGTCGCCTGCCCACGGGGATCTCCTCTCTGCGGGATGCTGGATCCCTACCGTGCATTGGGCCAAGGGGAGCTGGAGCTGTGCAGTCTCTGCCTGCAGCCTGAAGCCATCAACTGGGCTTAGGGCTGGACCCAAGGAACGAAACACCAGCAGAGAGGGAGGACAAGCCACCACTGCTCCCAACAGTGAAGGCTCCGGGATGCAGAGAGCTCCTCTGCACCCCATCTCTGCCATCACGGCACTGGTGGGATCACTCTGATGGACCCAGCCCTGGTTCAGCCCATCCCCTGCCTCCTCAGGCAGCCCCGAAGCTCTGCATGCAACAGGGGAGGAGTGTGATGGTGGCCTGGCCCTGCTCCCACCTACAGCTCGTGCATGTCGATAACAGGGACATCACCCATGGCCACCAGCTTCTGCTCCTGCTCCGGCCCATTTGGCTCCTCTGGGGGTACAACCTCTGGAGGGGGTGGTCGGATGGTGCCATGGCACTTCTCCCAGACGAACCAGATGAAGCCCACCTCTGCTGGGGAGCGCGGAAAGCCCAGGCCGCAGGAGTGTGCCCGGCAAACACGCAGCCTTCGATCCCAGGTAAGCTCCATCGAGAGGGGACATGTTTTCCTTTCCCACCAGACCTGCTGTTTCTAGACACGTCCCAATTTACACCCCTGAGGGTCCTGCCAAGGCCCCCCAACCCCGATCCCAGGGGCTCACAGGATGCCAGAGGGGCTGTGCTGCAGCTCTGCCATGGGCTGATGCTCAAGACCCCAGCCCGCTGCAACGCCCTGCCGCACCTCACTGCATCCCCCCTCTGCTCTCCCACATCCAGCAAACCCCACCAGCTGCACAAAGGTTTTTCTCCTCCCCGGGACCCCAGTAACGTGCCCCAGTGAGCGATCCTCAACCACAGCCCATCGCAATCTCCGTCCCACCTCTCTGCAGGAGCTCCCACCCAGGAGTCACAGGGCCAGCTGCTTCCTCCCATCACTGTGATGCCAGCGATGTCCCTTTGTGCCACCCTCCTCACCACTATGGGCAGAGGAGAGGGAACTGCAGCCGAGGGGGCAAGGGGAAGATCCACCATTTGACCCCAGCTGGAAGGAAGGTCTCCCACTGCTGTAGGGATTTAATCTTCCTTCCCTGGGGATGGATTAGCCTTTGACTACACCATTAAGTCTTACTGAGGTTCACTGGACAATTCTGACTCGGGTTTGTTGGGCAGGAGGGAGGGAGCTGGCAGGACCATCCAGGTGCTGCACACTGCCTGCCCGCCTGCAAAATGGCAATAATGCCCCAGACCTAGGGACACAAAGCTTCTCCTGCAGGAATCTGCCACGTCTGGGGCCCTGGCAATGCCCAGACCTTGCTCCTGAGCAGGAGCTGGTCCCGAGCTGCTGTGCAGTGTCAAGGAGGTGGCCACAGCACGGCAATCAACACCGCAGAAGGAGGGGACAGCATGGGACAGCCCTCTCCCAGCACCACTTCACCTTTGGGGTGTACCCCAGTTCCCAGCCAGGGAGCAGCACCAGCCTCTGCTCCGCCAAAGTCCCCATAAAGACATCCGTGACAGGACGAGAAGTCGGAGACACCTCCACTCTCAGAGCACAGCAGCAGTTGGGCTGCACCGCTGGAAGCAGCACTTTGTAATGCTAATTTTTTAAATTTTTTTGTTTGATTTGCAGAAGTTCAGCCCTGCCTCCAGCAGCTCCAGTGGCCACCAGGGACCCCAGCGTGCTTCCCAATTAACCAGCACAGCCACCCCGGCTCTCGCCGATTACAGAACGCCAGGCGAGCCCGTTACATAAACCTAATTAGCAGAGCTCCACTTTCAGCATGGCAAACGGCTACGCTAATCCAGGATTTGTTCTCCTAGAAACTAATTTAATCATACAGTGCCAGCCAGGCTGCTCATGTGGCTGAGGGTGAGAGCGAACCCACAACCCCTCTGCCCCCAGGAATGAGCGGTTATAGGTAAGCCAGCCTCGCACGCTGCCTTCTTGTCCCCAACATGCACTTGGGGACTGTAATCCTCTAAAACAGCCCCAGACTGAATCTACTGCTTAGAACAAAAATTAAATAAAATCTTAAAAAGAGATTTGGGGAGAAAGGACAGACCACGAGTAGACCAGAGCAACCCGAAACATCCTTCAAAAGTCCTTCCAAACAACTTTTAAGCTTGCGGTAGGGAAGTGAATGTGCTGCCAGCTTCAGGAGAAGCAGCTCGTCTTTAAATTAATCTTAATTAGGCACCTCCAGGATAACCCGCCTTCAGCAGCAGGCTTCCCCGGGCGCTCAAGGGTATCACCAGCGGTAACTGTGCCACTCCTCAAGCTCAGTGCTCTCTGAAAACCAGAAGATGGGTTTAAAACAAGAATCCTGAGATTTGAACATATCAGAAATGGTGTTTCCGTTCCCTTTTATTTGCTTTCCAGCTTTTGAAACTTCAGGGTTGTGTTTTCAAACTCCACTCTACAAAGCTGTAAAGGACGTAAAGCTAAGCGGGATTACAGTGCGCTCACCCAACACTGAGATCTCTGATTTTAAGAAAAAAACATTTTTTCCCAAACGTTTAATAAGAAATTGCCGTCAGTGCAGCTCACTGCTGTGGCTCGGAGAGGCACAGGGTACACGGACCCCTCCGCAGTGACCTCTGCCCAGCAGCGTCCCCAAACCTGCCTGCATAACCAAGGTCTCTGTGAAAGCCACCACAAGAGGACTATGCACCACACGAAGCCAACACTGAACTATTTTTAACTTAAGGTTTTGTGAGCACCAGAGGACACGGTACCCTACAACAGCGGGGACCTAGCCCCATCACCCCCAAGCACGCTGTCACCAAGACCTCATCCTAAACTAACCACACGCATTTTTCCAAGGCACAGACGTGTCCTGCCCAATGCACTTCAGCCATGAGAGCCTGACCCAGGCTGGTCCCTACAAGCACCATCCCCACGCACGGGGGCAGCGACACCTCTGTCCGCTCCAGAGCATCGCTGGGCACCAGGCTCAGGGTCTGGCTGCATCTCGCACGCCCAAGGCATGGCACAGCTGTCTGCCTGGGAAGGATTCTGCTGTCTCTTGGGGGTTAAAATGCGCTCTCCTTCCTCCCCCCGCCGAGGGACTTCTGAGCCACCGAACAGAGTGAGGGGTCTTTGGCAGCCCAGTCACGGAGCAGCTTCCAGGGCGCTGGCCCCACACCCACCGTGTTTAATTTCTTCCTCTCATTTCGCTGTAGCGTCTATTGAGCCTCCCCAAAGGAGAGCCTTTGAGGCAGCCCAAGGGGTAACATGAGCTTCGGGAAGGGAAGACAAAGGGAGCCCATACAGTCAGCAGCTTCATTTCAAGTGCAAGGGCAGGGGGAGCTGGAGTGGCTGCCGGAGCCCTTTGCAGGTACCAAGAGGTTGAGGGAAAACAGAGGAGCCCTTGGTGGAGCTCCTGCCTGCAGCGGTGGGATGCTGGGGGAGCCGCTGGCCTCCTCCCAGGTGGCTCCTGGATGCGCCGAGCTGGGCTTTCGTCCCCAGCGCCCGCAGAGCTGTCACTCCTGCTTACTGCCAGGAGCAGAGCTGCGAGAGCAAAGCCCCGCTACCCGGGCTCCAAAACACAATACACGTAATTATGGGCTTAGCATCTCACGGGAGGAGGAGGAGGGCTGGTTAACCTCTGGTCTCCTTGCAGCTGCAGGAGGGAGAAGGGAGCATGGGGTCCCTGCCGCATTCTGTCTGCTGCACAGCTCCTTCCAAAGCTGGAGAGAAAACCTGCTGCCAGAAGTAAAGCCCCATGGACACGGCTCTGGCATCAAGGACAGACCTCGGTAACGTGGTGTAGAAACAGACTTTAACCGAAAAAATCATGAGCAGGGGAGAGATGGGTGGTCTTGCTAATGGCAGAGGAAAATCGCGGCCATCCCGCGCTGCCTTCAGCTTGCTCTTCAGGCTGCGGCATCCAGCACCGCGGCAGCAGCCAAGCACAGGCGGCTCCCGGCTGGGGCAAACCCCTCCACAGCACATCCAGCATCGCTGCGTCTAAGGATCCATCGCGAGGCACCAGCCAAGAGCACAGGCGGCTCCAGCCTGGGGCAAACCCCTCCACAGCACATCCAGCATCGCTGCGTCTAAGGATCCATCGCGAGGCACCAGCCAAGAGCCAGGTCTGCACTGCAGAAAGTCCCAGCGGAGCCGAGGCTCCGGAGCCAGCCCGGCTCCTTGCGTTGAGCTCATTCGGAGCCCAGCCCGAGCGAGCAGAGCGGGGCCAGGCCGGGGGGCCCGGCTACGTGATGGGTTTCACAGGGCACCAGCTCAGTGTTTTACTGTTTACACTCTTCTCTCTAGCCAAGTGTAAACGGTTTTTTCCCTCGACTGTGGAAAGGTGAAGCAAGGACATCTGCAGCCAAGCGTCATCCAGACTTCGAGAGCTCTGGCAGCAGCGTCCAGTTCTGCAGCAATTTTAATTTATAACTGCGCTCGTGGTAACCTTGGAGAAATGCAGAAATTGGACTCCTAATCCCCAGAATTAAAGAGTATCCAGAAATCATAATTTGGGAGTTTTCTTCCTTCTGAGCTTTCCACTAGAGGACTTTGCTTCTGGATTACAAAAGCTGGCTTTCACTGACAGCCTTAAATAAGTATTAAATCCAACACCGACACATGGCTCATCATCCCGGAGGATCCCACAGCCCTCTGCAGGGAAACTCCACCTCCTGGGCAGACTGCGTGGACCGGGTTCAGAGCTCCTGGGATTTCAGACCTGACTTGCCTCTGTTCCCTTAGAAGCAGCAGCAGGTCTATCAGCCTGTTCACGCTGTCCAAGCACGAAGCTCTCCAGCACCGAGGTGTTCCGAACAGAGCCGTGGGCACCCAAACCAGCACCGCAGGGCAGCTGCCCCTGGGCAAAGCAGCCGGGGCCACCAGGCCCGTCTTATCACCCCATGGCACAGCAAAGAGGCACTAGAGCAGAGCCGGAGGTCTGCGTGTGCGGTGGGGGACGGCTGGAGTCCATCCCCGCTGCTCTGCCCGCCTGTGCTCCAGATGGGACTCGCTTTCATCCCCAGGCACCACGTTTAGCTGAAACACTGGCAAACACCTGAGTGTGACAGTAATAAAGAGGACGGGCTTTCAGGCTGATGGGGTCCTCGGGAATATTTTTCCTGCCCAGCATCCATTCATTGGACACACACGCCATGTCCCCTGCCCCATCCCAAGGGATTAAGGACAGCTCTAGCGAGGGCACACTCGGCTGTGAGAACCCCATCACCATTTCACAGAGGAAGGACGTGGCCCATGTCCCCAGCACACGGTCCCTGCGGGGCACTGGACAGGGAGAGCCCAGCCCATGTGCTGGCTGTGGGACTGTGGAGAAACCACCAACGTTCCCCACACGGCAGAGATCCGGCTGGAAGGGTGCAGCCCTTGCAAGGGGAGGACACGTTCCCCAGCCACGGCAGCTTCCAGCTCTTTTCCTCCAGCCTAGCACATGGCTACGGGACACACAGCAGGGCCCGGCAATGAACAATAAAATTCAAACAGCAGCTTAGAACAAGCAAGGAAAAAACTATAAAAAGTAGGAAATGTAAAAATAAAAGAAGTGGACCCTCCTTCCACGGCTAGACCTTTCCTTTGACCAGTTTCTGAAGACACAGCAACCCTGGTATTTGCCTAATCAGGCTGCAGCAAGAGCCTGTCCAAAGGGCACAGGTTGCTCCAGGCACGTCCCTTTCAAGCACCGGCCTCAGGTGCTGGCCGTGCCCCATGGGAAGGGCTCTGCCACCGCAGCCACATGTCACATGTGAGCGTCACCCCACAGCCCAGTGACTTGCCCTGTCTGGGCATGAGCTGCCCGTGTCCTTGGTCTTCAGCGAGCAAACATTCGGTTATCTCCCCTTGGCAAACAACCGGGCCATTAAGTGACAGGACTCAGACAATATTTAATGACCCCGATCGTGGGAAGGGGGCAGCAAGGGGGAGGCAGAATCTGCAGGGGAAATTCCACAACCGGAGATTAAACGGAGCTGCGGAACAGCGCTGACAGGTTAACAGACAGGTAATATCCCGGCAGTGTTTGCTTAACCAGGCGAGCTCCCCGGCAGCCCGGAGGAAGGGTACACGCCGTGTCCCGAACACCAGAAGGAGAGAGCACCAAAACCAGCACAGGAGAGCTGGGCGTTTCTCCTCCACTGGGCAGGGAGCTGCATGGGGCCAGGACACTTCTCCTGGGAGGTGGGATGATCCATCAAGCTGAGGGATCTAGAAACGTTCAGTGCTGGATCCCCACCTCAGTGGTAACAACCCAGACCTTCCTTGGACCTGCCAACTGAGGTGTTTGTTGACACGCTAAAACCGTTCCCAGCAGCTCCCCCATCCCCAGCGCATGGGGAGAGCACAGCACTGAGC
This sequence comes from Buceros rhinoceros silvestris, assembly GCF_000710305.1. Lineage (NCBI taxonomy): Eukaryota > Metazoa > Chordata > Aves > Bucerotiformes > Bucerotidae > Buceros > Buceros rhinoceros. Next base: position 6,857 of record NW_010406971.1, on the reverse strand, counting down.
ATGAGGGCTGCAGAGCCTCCCTGTTCTTCATGTGTCCTCCACCAGCCCTCGCTGGGTCCCCCAAGGAGTTTGGAAATTCCGGCACAGCAGGTGAGGGCCACGGGCTGCTGAGCCCATCCAAGTGCAAGTGGCAGCAGGAGCTAACGAGTGATTCATAGAGGTTACACGGCTGCATCAGACAGACAGGAATGTGTTAGGAAGGGCAATGAGCACATCAGTGAAAGGTGTTAAAGAGCCCGACAGGTTGTTTATAACCCTCCATGAACTCCCGATTAACCATTAATCCTCTGTTAGCACTGCTCTTTATGAGCGAGGACTCCCTACGGGAGGGGAACCCGCCAGGTCTGCAGAGCAGCAGAGGCACTTGGGCAAAAAGAAACCCTGAAGCACACACAAACCCATTGGCCTTGTCAGGGCTGCCCTCTCCCATCGACCAGTGGGGGTCAACAACCATGTCCCATGTTGAAGTCAGACCATAGATAATCAGGAGCGTGCAAAAAAAAGGAAGCCTGGAGGACAGATGTCCATCTCAGGGCTGCCCTCTCCCATCGACCAGTGGGGGTCACCAACCATGTCCCATGTTGAAGTCAGACCATAGATAATCAGGAGCGTGCAAAAAAAAGGAAGCCTGGAGGACAGATGTTTGTCATGTAGCTTCCACGCAGGGCTGGAGATGGACCATGGCCAGGGGAGGAACCAACAGCAGGGTCCTGCTTCAGATGTCCTTGCTCCTGACCTTGAGCTTCCCAGCATCACTGCTCCATGGATGGCACGTCAGAGGTCACCCAGCTCCTTGCCAGCAGCTGGTCCCATCCTGGCCTCCTGTGGAGACCCACACAGCCTCTCTCCACCAGCAGCCCAACAGGGATGCCTGGGACAGGCCTCAGCGCATTTTAAGAAGAATAAGATGTTAGATGTATTACTGAAACAGCCTCCTCTGCCTTCACCCTGGGACGCAGGGAAGCAGCACGCAGCTGAGCTGGGGAACATGGCGAGGGCTTCGCAAGGAGGGTGGCTTCCCACCCTCCAGCCACCACCCTTCACACACTGCTCCCTGTTGCCTTGCAAACACTTGTGCCTCCCAAAACCAGCTGAAGACTCTTGGAGCAAGTTTCAGGAGCTGGACAGGCAGGTTTTATGAGCATCCGGCTAAGTCCTGGCCAGGAAGGGGAGGTCAGCCCAGAGCTCACTCTACCTGTACCGACATCACATCATCCCTCTTCCAAGACCGGGAAGGGATGCCAAAAACCACCAAAACAAAACACAGCTCTTACGCAGACAACCTTACCAAAGCGTTGGACCAGGCGATGCTCCGGCAGAAACACACAACGCGGCCGCTCAGCATTGGCAGCACCGGTCCCTCGCCCTCCCATCTGCCCCTTTGGCTTTTTAACTGTATAAACTGGAGTTATTTGCCAGATATCCAGCCTCACTGCTGCCAGCAACAGCTGTTTCCTCTCAGTTGGTCCCAGCAAGAGGCTACAAAGGAAAAGGCCAGAGCCACCCACCTCAGAGAGGACAAGTTGGACCGTTCCCATCTGCAATGCACCCAGAGCAAAGCGCTTCCCAGGACCAAAAGCAAGATCTCCCCACACAGCACTGCCCGTGCCGAGGGTGCCTGGCTCTGTGGCCAGCTATTCCCATTTCCAGCTGGAAAAACACCCCACGCTAAAAAACGATTTCAGGTTTATTTTATGATAAAGTTGCAGACGCAGCTCTGACGCCTTGATTCAACAGGGCAGTCCCAACACAAACCAGCTGCAAAAAAAAAGGCGCACAACAGTGCTGAAAGTAAAAAGTTGCATTTCACATGAAAAAAAGGGCGGGGGGACACACAAAAAAAGCACCTACAAGAAGCTGATCTTCCACGAGAGGAATTGAGGGGTGCAGCGGCTCCACCACAGCAAGGAGCGACAGCCCTGCGCAGGTGATGGGGATGGCACCCTGAGCTCCCCACACCCGAAGAGCATCAGAGCTGCTCCCTTCGCAGGTTGTTCCGAGGTGAGCTGCGTCACCAGCGAGGGGAACCTGCTCTCCACTCGCACACAGGTTTCCCTGAACTTTGTTTTCAAAGATTTGCTTATCGCACTCATCCCGCTGCACCTCCTCCCGCTCCTGCTGAGCCTCTCCCACCCCATCCCAGCTCAGTCACAGGGGAAATATTAGGAAAGAAAAAACAAATAGGATGGAAATCTCGCCAGGTGAAAGTCAAGGAAGAAAAAGTTTGCTCGGAAAATGTCTTAAGGGACTCGCAGTCATCGTGGTGCCCCGTTGCTCCTGCTGCTGAAGAGTGGGGATGTACTGGACTGTCACAGATCCGAGTTCAATATTCTGCTCCCTGCAGAAATCTTACACGTGGGCTCCGGAGTAACTTAAGCGACTTGCAAGTCCCAGTCTTCTTAACCAGGAGGCTTTAGAAAATCCCAGCCCTAATCCTTCTGGGCTGTAGTAGCCGCCCTTCCCTTCTGTAAAAAGGGGATAATATCTTCCTGCCCCAAAGGAGCATCTAGGGCTAACGCCGTCCTTGAGCTGCTCAGATGCTGCGTCGATAAGAGCCTCGTAACCAGCTGAGCACCAAGCTCCGCAAGGAACGGCTCCCCAAACGCAGCCTCGGCAGTGCCTTTCCTTTGGGGGACCCCTGCCCCAGCAGCCACAGCGGTCACAGAAAGAGGGAAACTGCACCAGATACCTGCTGAGGAGCAGGAGTGGCAAGCCAGGTCAGCGCCCTGCCCCTGCCCTGAACACAGCATGGGACAGACCACCAGGAGCAAAGCCGGCAGCTCAGCCATGCCAACACTGCAGCGCGGGCTCCACGGGGCTCTGTGCTGCGCCACCACTTCCCTGCGTGGCCTGGGATAAGTTACTACATCTTTCAGAGCCTCAGTTTCCCCTCTTGAAAAATGAGATGGAAGCAAATGCCGCTTCACCTGCCTGCCCAGAGGGGTTACACCAGCCCGGGTCCACCAGCAGTTAGAAACCACGGCAGGGAAAGCATGAGAAAAGCCCAACGCACAACGGGTGTTTTTACAGTGAAGAAATTCAGGCTGAGTCACGGAGTCGAAGCTGCGTGTTCCCAGAGGCAGGCAGCGCGCACCAGACACTCAGCAAACTGGTTTCCAAAGCAGGGATTTTGGTGCTCGCCCCGGTAGGGACTGAACAACGGCACCCGGCTAACGGGGACCCTGTGCCTCAAGGCTGCCACCAGCACAGCTCCGGCCCCGGCAGCGCTGGAGGGGGCTTTGGGCCATCTCTCACAGGAGAGGTGGGATGCTCTGGGCACGCTCACCACATCCATGTACGTACATTTCCAACCACATACTCAAAATGAGTTATTTTATCACACTGGTGCTTCCCACAAAAGAGGATGTAAAAGCTTTGACTTG
>NW_010406971.1:3039-3320 GCF_000710305.1 Buceros rhinoceros silvestris | reverse complement strand
TGGGGAATGCACAATTTTCCTTGCCCTTTAAATCACTCTTCTCCCTCTCTCCTGCCTACACCCACTCATTCAGCGATATTTATTATCACTACCGATTTCCTAATCTCCAGCACATGATGCAAGAACAGACCCAGAACAATGTCACACGTCAAAACCCCGCCGCAAAACGGCGATGGGGGAAAGCTCATCTCTGCACAGCAAGGCAACTTGGGAAAGCGGGGTGAGGGCAGCAGCTCACCTCCTGGGGCAGGAGCACCGGCAGCGGGCACAGCCCCAGGCAG
>NW_010406971.1:736-2912 GCF_000710305.1 Buceros rhinoceros silvestris | reverse complement strand
TGCCAAGGGAAGGATGTGAAAAACCCGAGTGGCGAGTGGCTTTTCCCTGCCTCCCCCAGGACCGTCTCAGATGAGTCACTGTCCCATGACAAGGGACACAGCGAGCGGGCTGTGCAGGGCTCCCCACCAGGGACTCCAAGGCAAGCTGCTGTTGCTCCTGCTGCTGAAGAGCTGCTTTCTCAGAAAGGATTTTCACTGGTGACAGAGTTCAGAGGGTGCTGGGGCAGCTGGAGTTCTCACCATGTACGGCGGGGAGCAGCTCTGCAGCATGCCAGACACCAGCCCTGCAGCGGGCGACACCACAGCACAGTGGCACCCTTTATTCTTTTATAACATTTACTAAGTTTGGTCCAAAGAGCAACCTGCCCTTTCCTCCAGGAAAGGTGAATCTCCCTGCAGCTGGTCCAGCCAAAGCTCCGTCCAAGAGCAGAGAAAAGCCTGAAAGCCAAGAAAAGGGACTGCAGGTCAATAAAAGCCTTTAGGGCTTTGATGCAGTTCCTGCAAATGCAGCAAAGCCTCAAAAGAAAAAACAAGTGCCAGAGTCTGGTGGCCAAGAGACACCTCCACAGGCCCTGGAAGAAGCCAAGTATGGCAGATGAGAGACAACAAAGCAGGAAGGACAGGGAGGGAGGGAGAGGGCAAGCGGCACAGACAAAGAGGGCAAGGGATGGAAGAAGAGGGTAGGATCTGCTGGAAGCGAGAGCCTACAGCCTGTTCCTGAAACTTCCCGCTTGTGTGCCAAGCACTCCCGAATACTAATCAGAACTGAAAAAATATCAAACAATTAGGAAGGAAAGTCTCTTGGCAGGGTTTCTCCTGGAGACGTCGGGCTGGTTTTGTTTATGAGCTAGAGGAAGTGGTAACCGCTCCTGTTTGTTCTTCTGAAGAAAAGAGAAAGCTCCAGTGTTTTAATTTCTCTGCTGAAAACCCTGGAGATTTTCCCTTAAATGGATCAGAATGGCTGGTCTAGATTCACCCTCAGCCTTTTGTTACAAGAAAATATTTTAGTCATTTTCTCCCTCCCCTTCTGCGCGGAGGAAGAAAGGGGCAGTGGATACAAAGCCAGCATTTTTGTGCTCAGAAAATATCAATGAAAAGAGCATTCCGGAGGACAAGGGCGCAGCGCAGCTCCCGGGGCACAGGAGATGTCCTTGCCGAGCAGCTGGGCAGACGCACCCCTAAGGAAGGGCAAATACAGAAACCCAGAACCCCCTCTGCATTATAAAGGTGTGTGAGGCAACGCACAGGAAGCCTAGATAAAGGTTTTAATCTAGTTTTTTGCCTCGCAGCCAGTACACTCAAGGCTGGGAGTCAGGACAGCAAAGCACGAGGCTCCGGCTGGGGCTGGGCAGGGTGGTGGGGTGGACACAGACACTCAGTGCACAGTCCCTGAATAAAGATTTCAGTTGGATGTAACACAAGTTGTGTCAGGAGGGCTTGAACCAGCACCTTGCCAAATTAAACCAGGTTTTCAACAGCGAGTGGAAGGCACAAGGTGTGCGTGGCAGGAGCGCAATAGCAGGGACAGGTCCTGGTGTGAGAAGAAGCAGGTCCCAGGACAGACCCACACCTCAGCCTCATGCAGCACCCCAGAGGCAGGGGGGCGTTGGAGTCCACAGCAGCGTGAGAACCCAGCTCATGAGCCTGTCCCCAAGGCATCGGCTGACAGAGGCTCTGCTGGGCCCGCAGCTCTCCCCACGAAGGGAGCAGAAAGCCAGAGGAGGTCCTGACAGAGCAGGACAGAGCGACAATCAAACCGTGACACTCGTGGCAAAAAAGTTCCCAAAAGCACCAGGCTTTTAGGTGCAGAACCAAAATGCATTCACCATGGAAACCCAACTCTGAGGCTGGTAGCGCTGGTGGAATTTGCACTTGGCTCCAGCGATGGAGGAGGTAGCCTGGACAGTGAAACCTTTCAGTGTGAATGGTGCCGAGCAAGTAGTCTGTAACAGCTCTGGAAGTGCTTTTCAAGGCAGCCAAACATGCTGGTTTATCCAGTAATAATTCACCCGCTTCCAGACAGAGAGATGTGGAAGCAGAGCCAGACAGCTCTCCCGATCCCTCTTTTCCCGGGGGAGTTGGAGGAGGACGATGAGAAAGGGAGAGGCAGAGCAGGAGGTTTCCAGCGCCTTTTCTTTGGGGGAAGGCAGCACGTTGAACCGTCCCTGTGTCAGCC
>NW_010406971.1:0-603 GCF_000710305.1 Buceros rhinoceros silvestris | reverse complement strand
TTGAACCGTCCCTGTGCCAGCCGCGACACAGCTCTAGGAATGCTGTGCAGGTGGCCTGCTCAGAGCGGGCTGGAGACAGGCGGGGACAGCAGATGCCTCTGCATCACACCCCTAAGCAACCATCACCCAAGCACCAGCCTCTTGCTCTCCCAGTATCCTCCTGCCCCTGCGCACACCAGCCCTGGTACCCAAAGCAATGCCTCCAAGTATGGCCTAGAGCTACTATGGGAGGCGTCCTCAGGATCTGCCCTTCCCTTGGCACCCACATTTCCAGGTCATGCTCATGGCTCAGCAGCTTTTTAGATACAGCTTAATAGTTTTGCTCAGTGTCAAATGCTTTTGGCCAAAACCAGATGTGTAAATGTCAAGTTTACAGCCCAGCTCTGCTCCCTCCCCAGCCTCATCCTGTATTCTCACACCCTGCTCACAACATACTCGCTTTTGGGATGTACCTCCACGAGCATCCGAGGAACTGCTGATAGACCCCAAAGCTTGAAGAAACGGGGCACAGAGACCACCCCTGGAGTGGTCCGTCTCAAAGCACCTCAGCAGCGGGTCAGCCACCTACCAAGCCCCCCCTGGGAGCCACCTGGCTGCATCCTC
>NW_010406970.1:17554-17790 GCF_000710305.1 Buceros rhinoceros silvestris | reverse complement strand
ATTCCCTCTAAGATTCCTCGTCATCCGCAGTCTTGCAGCTCCCGCAGTCCTGCTGCCCTGGGGCTGGGACAGCAGAAGGCTGTGCCGAGGGACCTGCCTGGCCGGAACAACCCGCTGAGGACACGGAGGGAGACCCACTGCTGGCCGAAGCGGCGAAACCATCCTGCCCTTCTCCAGGGTGGTGGGCAAGGAGGAGCTGTGGGGAGAGCTGGGGACAGTGGGAGAAGGACCGCGGT
>NW_010406970.1:17133-17342 GCF_000710305.1 Buceros rhinoceros silvestris | reverse complement strand
CAGGGGGGGCAGGTACAGGAGCGAAGTCAGGGGGAGAGGCTGGGGCATCGTCTGGCTCCCACATGTGCTGAGGTTGTTAGGAAGATTTATAGGGAAGAAGGCAAGGCTTTTTCTTTTTGGCTTTATAATAATACATTAGGCTTTTAACCTCTGACCGGGAGCTCTGGAAATGGGATGATCCAGGCAGCATCGGGCGGCTCCCAGCCCTG
>NW_010406970.1:13543-16800 GCF_000710305.1 Buceros rhinoceros silvestris | reverse complement strand
TGGGGGGTGTGCCGGGGATGAAGAGGGGGGTGTCTGGGGGGCGGCGGGGAGTACTGTGGTCCCCGCGGGTGGGATCTTCCTGTCCTACTGCTCTGCTAGCAGAGGCACTGGTGAAAGCCTGACTGTAAACGGGCTGTCTTTTCCGCTAAGGAAATAAATCCATCACCGCTGGGAAGGGGAGAAAGGGGAACGGGGGGAAGGTGGGATATCCCCCCAAAGCCTGGCAGCAGCACACCAGATGCTGCCAGAGTCCAGGTGGGCAGCAGAGATGCTGAGGAGGAACTGAAATGTTGCAGGCATGGCCAAGACCCATCAGGGCTGCCCACACAGGGGCTGCTCCCACAACAGAGACCACCAGAGAGCTCACTCCGGCGAGGACCATGAGATCAGCTGGTCCTTGCTAGTGGGTTCCCAGGTGGAGCCTTGACTCTGTTGAGCTCCCTGGCAAAACCCCGCTTTCACCGCACTGGGCTGCGCCCTCACACCCTGTGTGTGTGCATGTCTGAGGTGGTGCCCGCCAATAGGCCTGTTGGGAACACGAGATGAGAGCGATGAACAAGAGCAAGATGTCCATGGGGACTTGCAGCCTGGACCAACAGGTTCAGGAATTTTCAGTGAGAACTGTGCCAACCATCTAAGGCTGCACCATGGCACCCAGCACCTCCCAAGCATTTCAGACCCAGAACAACACTGATTATTTTTTTTCCTGTAGCTCCAAGCCCAGAGGAAAAACCACTGTGCTTAGTTGCTGGGTTGACAGGCATGTTCACATTTATGGGGGCTGCAAGGGTGGACCAGGCGTGCGTGGTCCAGCTGGGCAGAGACAGGGGTGCAAGACCAGAGTGGAGGAATCGCTGCATTTAGCTCTGAGGTTTTATACACCTTCACATTGTCAAAACAGGTTGAAAGGCTTGGCTGGGACTGTGGTACCTGCCTTGGCCCTGGCTCCCTCCATTGCTTTGTGCTCTGCCCCTGGCTTTGCCCCCTCTGAAGCAGGACCAGGGGATCTGAGCTCCTTCCCTCTGGCTTCTGATTCGAATCAACACGTAAATTTCCCCTGTACTTATTGCTGCAGTATCTGATGTGCCCTGGCAGATGAAAGGTATTCTATGAGGATAAATTCTTAATCATCACAATAATCAATCATTCTTTACCTATAATTTAGTTGAAATTAATCCAGCAGATGAGCAGAGGGCCAAATGGTAATCTGTGTCCCGGGCATCTTTATTGACTTGGAAGGAGAGCATCTTCCATTAAAATAAAGAGGAGAGCTTGAAAAAGTGCACCCAGAAGTTTCTATTTTAAAAGAGAGAGAATAGAAATAGAAATAGAAAAACCCTACAGAATAAACACCTTCCACTTTGAAAAAAACCTCATAGTTTTGAAAGTCAGTCGCTAGATCTGAGTCACGGCTTTAAATGCTGAAGGGAGAGTTCGGAGCGGTAATAAGCAGGGAACACCCAGTGCTTACCTGCAGGAGGTTTATCCTTGTGGTTTATTTAAATCAAGGAGCCCAAGCTGCATTTCAGGGCTTGTAGCTGAAACCCTTATGCATTGGGTGTACATCCAGGAGGGCTCTCTGTTGTGGAACTCTGAGCAGGTTTGGTGATAAAGCGGGAGGCCGTGGGGCTGTCCTGCCCAAACTCCGGCTGAGAAACCTGCTAACGCAGAGAGAGGCTCCCTGGGGCTAATAGATCCTTTTATTGCACCAGCACTGTAATAAAACACAAAATAAAACAATTTTATTGAAATTAAAATGTAAATGGACGATTTGTCTCACACCCCATCCCTGCCCCAGCTGGAACTGTGTCTGGCAGCAGGTAGAAATCCCAGCTCTGTCCATGCTGCGACCGGCTCCAGACCCGGGTCTGGGCTTTGCTGAACCTGCCTCTTCTTCCACTGATTGCACCAGCACTGTAATAAAACACAAAATAAAACAATTTTATTGAAATTAAAATGTAAATGGACGATTTGTCTCACACCCCATCCCTGCCCCAGCTGGAACTGTGTCTGGCAGCAGGTAGAAATCCCAGCTCTGTCCATGCTGCGACCGGCTCCAGACCCGGGTCTGGGCTTTGCTGAACCTGCCTCTTCTTCCACTGTGCGTCACCAGCACCTTCCTGCGCTGCCCTAGCTGGTCCCAGTCCACCGCGGAGCTGGGGGCTGCATAGCTGTGCGGGAGGGAAGAGAACTGGTGACCTGGGCCGGGAAAGGGTGAGGGAAGGGAAAGGGCTGCTGCTTCCCAGGGAGCTGAGCACGCAGGGAAGGAATAAGTCGCTCGGCGTTTCCCGCTGGGGGTATTCATAGCACTCGACTCTAATCTGCTTATGCTCCTTGGGAAGTCGACTGATAGGGAGAGCTTTTTTCCAAAGGCAATGCAGAGCACCCAAGGGACAGGGAGAGGGGTGACATGGTGGGTCTGGGGGATGGCGGCATCCAGGATGTGCCAGCGGCTGGATGCAGGGACAACCCGAGCAGACTGGCTCCTGACTCATCCTTCCCTGCTCTGCCCCCAAAACGGCTCCTTTTCCCACCCGCGTGAGGGTGCAAAGCAGCTGACAGGACAAATACCTGAGGGGACAAGGGCCTTCTCAAGGTGGCACCATCCTGCCTGTGGTGGCCAGTGTAGGTGCACAGGCTTCAGGGGGAATTCCTGATCACCCACTGCAGTCCTGGGGTCAGAGCCAACCCCCATCAACTCTGGGAAGGGATCTCCTTTGCCCAGGTCTGTCTCAGGGCTGATGGTAGCAGGAACCACCCATCCCTGCACCCCAAAGAGCATCCCCCCACCCACCACCACCACCACCACACACACACCCCCACCCCCAGCAGCGGTAGCAGGGTTCTCCCTGGCCAAATGCATCCCAGCTGCTGGCTGGAGGAAACGTTCCCTGAGCTGGTGGAGGGTTTCTGGTAGCGGCTGAGGGACAGGATAATAAAACAGGAAAAAATTAACATGTAAGAAAACAGAGCTGCACCTGAAGCAACAGAGGCAGAGAGAGGCAATGCAGTTCCCCTCCATGCCAGAAAGGAACTGTAAGTCAGGGCCCTGGCCAAATGCATCCCAGCTGCTGGCTGGAGGAAACGTTCCCTGAGCTGGTGGAGGGTTTCTGGTAGCGGCTGAGGGACAGGATAATAAAACAGGAAAAAATTAACATGTAAGAAAACAGAGCTGCACCTGAAGCAACAGAGGCAGAGAGAGGCAATGCAGTTCCCCTCCATGCCAGAAAGGAACTGTAAGTCAGGGGAACAGGCTG
>NW_010406970.1:8541-13429 GCF_000710305.1 Buceros rhinoceros silvestris | reverse complement strand
GGTGCCCCCTCCCTCCCTCCTGCTCTCACTAACTCCGATTTCAAAGGCAGACAAACAACACACTGTACTGTGTGGCATCTCCACTCCTAAATCTTCCTGTCTTCGGCTTCGCGTAATGTGAGCCGGCAGGGCAGGATCTGACCATCTCGCCGAGCCGTCCAGGGCAGCTTCGGCTGTGGCAAGAAATCCCCCAGTTGGATCTCCCAAAGCCCCTGAACAAGTCAAAACGTGTCCTCCCAGAGAGGCAGCTGGTGCAACGCTCTGCTGCAGCCCCTGACCCTCAGGGCTTCGCGTTCAAACCTCCAGCACCTGCAAGGCAGGACTGTGAGCGAAACTGCCCCGTTTCACAGCCCGACTGGCTGCTCGGGGCTGGGGATGGTGCCCACCTGTCTCCCTGTGAGGGATGCTCCCCGTAAACCTCCCGTCACTTGGCTCTGCTCCACCTTGTTTATTTGGTCTCCCAAAAGCGTGCATCTCCCCAGCACTTTGTTTCCCCATGTCGGGCTTGAGGCAGAAGTGGGCAAAGTTGAATCTGAGTGTCCGCGCTGGGCGGTGAATCACAGCCTGCAGTGCCCCGTGGAGGCTGGAGGTGAGGAGCGGTCCCAGCACACTGCAGTGTTTCTGTAACCCACAAAAAATGGGGATGGGAAGGGGTCAACAGGCACCCACCCGCTCAGACACCCCCGGACCCCCCAGGTGCTCCCAAAGGGCAGCACGGCACAGCCCCCCACCGCCCTCCTCGTCCCTGGAACTTCGTTCTTTGCATTGCCACGGCCCTGCACAGGGAGACCAAGCTGCTGCCTGGAGCAGAGCTGAGCCTCCACAGACCAGTGTCAACTCCTGCCACCAGCCAAGTGCCGGGCAGAGCCTGTTTGTGTTGGTTGTTGTGCTTTGCTCTTCTTCCTTTCTCTTTTTTTCCTCTTTCTTTCTTGTTTTCTCTCTTTCTTTCTTTTTTCCACAAAAAGACATAATCTCTCTCCCTCTCTCACTTGCTTTCGCTCTGTGGGAGCTGATGCAGTTAATTGGAGCTTCTTGTAAGTGAACATTAACACAGGCAGAGCCAAGAAGACGTCTTGGCAGCGAAATATCATTATCAGTTCTTGAGCTCCAGCCAAAATCCCCTTGCGGTCAAAACACAATTCTTTAAACTAAACAATTAAAGATTTGTGCAAGTGTTGCTGCCATGAGTTATCAAGTATGGGGAGGGGCTGCCCGGTGCCCGTGTCAGCAGAAGTGAACGGTCCTGCTCCCTGGCAGGGAAGCAGGTGACGGGCTGAAGGCTCCGTCAGTGCCGAGGCACGGGGAAGGGGCCCTGGGAAAAACCTGCTCCGGGGTCGCCTCACGCGAGGGCGAATCGCAGCCGCGGGGCTCAGCCGGGCTGCGCTGCTGGGCGGCAGACTCTGCGCTTCCCAGTGACGGGGTTTCGTTCTTCCTCCTCTCTCTTCCGCCGTCACTGGAAAGTGACTGTAAGGATAGCGGGAGTTTCTGTCAGAACACAAACTGAACTCTCCAGGTTTTCAGCAGTTTGTCAAAAAATACGCATAAATCCTGTCTCTTTTCCTACATGACAAAGTGTCTTTTTCTGCAAGGACTGCTTCTCGTGTTTGTGCACTCAAAGACGCATAAAAATGAGAGCAGATTTTTTATCATTATTTTTTTGCCCCCAAGTACAAAAAAGCAGCACTTCCCAACTAGATGTAGCTGCTGCAGAGGAGAGTTTGGGAGCTCACCCTTTCACCCTCTCACCCTCTCAGCATCGCTTCCTCTGGAAACTTTTGTCTCCAGGTCAGGCCTCCTTTTCAGCCTGCAAACAGGGAATAAATAGGTGAAAAGAGAACAGTTTAGGCGATTCCAGCTTGGGCGGGTACCTGAGGTGTCAGGAGTGGCTGAAGTACGTTGAACTCAAAGCCGTGTTTCTGGGTACGGGAGAATCTGCCACCGCAGCCAGTGAAAAGTGAGCAGCAGCTGAGCGGTGTGATGGGAAGGGGGAGGACTGACTGTTGTGAGATGGTGCCAGGAGGGAGAAGTACCGTCCCTCCGGCTCCAGCCTGGAGAGCTGCAAAGAGTTAATGGAAGAAATGCTGTTAACTGTCACAGGGGTAGGCACAGGTGTGCGTGAGGGGGGAAATTTTAAAGAGATGCAGGAATAGTCACAAATAACAAAATACCCCCTTTTCAGCGTCAAAGTTAATGTTCCAGACCCTGGTGAAACCGGCTCCCTGGGGTGTCGAAGCGGGAGCCAATTCCCCCCGCAGCAGGAGACCAGGGTGCTCGAGACCGCGGGGGTCCCCGAAACACCCAATGGTGGGGGATGATGAATCGAGACAGAGAGGCCTGAGAGTTCATATGTCGTTAAAGAGGGCAATTAGCATCTTCCCAGCCTCTTGACTAATTTCCACCACTGGACATTCTTGTTACCCACATAAATGTCCACACTATCTTTTAATCCCGCCAAGCTCTTGAGACTTTGAGGCAAAGACCTCCAGGGGCTGGAACAAATTCCCCAGGTCAGGATTATTTGCTTCTAAAGCTTCTCCTTGTCCTCCACGTGCCTGTTCCTCAGCTGCCAAAGCCTGTCGTCTTTGCGGAGTGATGCCAATACCTTCCCTATGTCATCTCCTATCTTCATCTCTCTTTCTAGCCCTTCTCTCTGCTCATCTAAGTATTTTTTTCCCCTTCCTTCCTTCTGTCTTTACAGTAGGACCCAACCCAGGCAGGGCAAAGTGATACCAGTGCTGCCTCAGAGAACCACATTCCCTCTGTTTCCTTCTCCTCTAACAGTGTTATTTTTCCCTCCTATCCCAATTCCTTTCTCCAGTCTCCTGCCCACCCCTTCGTGATTCTTCCACCACTCTTTGCTGCTAACTCACCAAAACAAGCTGGTTTAGAAACCAAACCACCACATGAATCCCCAAACCTGCCAGCGCCTGTGAATAACAGCAACACCGTCAGGCATCCTACCGCTCATCTGCTGGGGTTTAGGTACCCCTATGACTGTAGATGAAGGTGAAGCAGCATCTTTGCTGCTCAGTGACTTTTATTAGGTCTGGCCAGTGCTGAGCTGGGTCTTGCAGCTTGCCAGTGCGGTGTGATGCTCCTGCCAGCTTCTGCTCGCCCACGCTGGTCAGGAGCCTTGGAGGAGGATGGATGTGTCTGCATCCAAGGAAGGAAAGTCAGGCCTCCGAGTTGTTCGTGGCAGGGCTAATTTTGCCACAGAGCTGCCTGGATCAGTTTTCCCCAGCCTGTTGTGCTGTCGGCCAGCTGAGCTGGGAGGAATTGTGTGCTGGTTCCTCTCCGCAGCACCTTGCTCCCCGTTAGGAGCAGAGCGCGAGCTCGCTGCCTGACCCCACCAAAGTCCAAACCCTGCCTCGCAAAGCTGGCCACGTTCATGCAACATGAAACCAGCCGCCGCTGAACTCTCTCCACCCGACGTTCCTGCTCACGGGCTGCACAAATCCCAGTGCATCAGGTCACACGCTGGGTTCCCTGCCGAGGTGCAGGGAGCCGGCAGGGCGGCCGGGAGAGGAGGGCTGGGAAAGGAGAGCTGCGTTTGTGAGCTCCTTGTCCCCAGTTTCCAGGGAGGGTGAGTCTGGAGCATGTTTGGGAGCAGAGCAAGGGCTGTTGCTTCCAATGTGTGCAGAGTCCCAGCTTGTTGCCCCCGAGACGAGAAGTAAACTCTGCCACTGAGAACCAACAGGCAGCAGTAGCCCCAGCCCACTCCTTTCCTCTCCCTTCAGGCTGAAATAAATAGGAATTTCTGCTCTGGGACTGATCCCTTCACCCAGGCGAAAGCTCTTTAGAGAGGAGCTCATTGTGCTTGTGTGAGATTAGAGGGGGGAAACGTGCAGAAGGGGAGAAGCCCCCCAACACGTGTCTGAGCAGGGCTCCCTCCTTCTGGGCACAGCCATCGTTTGTCCCCAGCGTATTCAGCCCATGTCCCTGACTCAGCTGCAGCCCCTGAGCTTTAACCCCATGCCTGGCTGCACCCAGAGCCGTGTAAAAAATATCTGTTCTCCTTCTCGCTGAATAGCCGGCTGTAGCAGAGGCCCCTCTCGGCGCTTCCTGGGGACGGTCCCACTGCCACCTGTTCCTATGGAGAAGGCTTTTGATCACAAACACTTGGTAAACAGCTGCCGCTGGAGCCCCTTTCTGCCTGCCCTGCGTTTATTCGGAGAAAGTCAATAAGGAAAAACAAACATTCCTCGTCCTTGTGCACACACATCCCCGGGCGGCCGCAGCGCTGGCCTGCTGTGCTGAGCAGAGTGGGGGCTCCCAGATGGTGCCCAGAGCCTTGCTGGGGCACCAAGGAGGACACACCACCTTCGCAAGGGGTGCTGTGTCCCTTCTCCCTTTCCCAGTAGGAGTCCAGCAGGGTCAGACATGGAACTCAACCCTCACAGGCTTCGCTTCCCAGAGGGGCTTTTGTCCAGCAGGCTCTGGAGGGTGCAAAGTTGAGCTCTGAGTCCCCCGGTCACCCTCGCTCATGCCGGCGCCCACTCCCTTCCCGCTCCCACAAGCACTCCCTGAGGCAGGGGGAGAGGAAGAGGGCAGACCGGATCCCCCACTACGACAAGCGCTCACGGAGCTGGAGCAGGGAATTAACGTGCTCAGGCTGTAATTAGGGCTTCAGCGCCGTGACACCTTTACAAGTGTCTTTATTTAAAAGCAGGTAAATTGGAGCCTTCCAGGTTGGATACGTTCGTGGGGGGAGGCGGTGGTGATGATGGCGGGGAAGGGATGAGACAGGAGGGAATTGTTTTTAGTGGCATCCTTGTGCTATGACAGGTTGGCCATGGCCTGGTGACGGGTGGGAGATGCAGAAACTTGAAGGAAGTTGGTTGGACTTGATAGGGAGAGCAGGAGTGTTTGTGTAGGTCCCAAATGTACC
>NW_010406970.1:7528-8018 GCF_000710305.1 Buceros rhinoceros silvestris | reverse complement strand
CCTGAAGGGTGCACTCATCGCTTGCCGTGAGCGTGGGAAAAGCCCTTCCCAGATCTTCGTTCACGAAGCCAAGCCATGATGATGATGATGATGACATGTACCCTTCTGTCCAAGTGGCTCTTTGAGACAGCAGGGAAAGGCGGTGAAGCTGCATGGGTCTGAATCCCCACTGAGCAGAGAGGCTGTGCTCTCCCATCGCTGCCCCCTTCAATCCCCCCACTTCTGTCAGCACTGTCTAGCCTCTGCCTCCTCACCAGCCACCCGATATGGCTGGCTGGGGCAGGAGCAGGAGCAGGGCAGGGCCAGGGGCCGTGAGGAGCTGGTGGCAGGGACTGAACCTTCCTGCGAGCTGCAGGCACCCCTGCTGCTGGCTCGAAACCTGCCAGCCCAGCTGCTTAGAGCGACAACTTCAATGTTCGGATCCAGCGATAACACCGGCAGCCTCAAAGTTCAGGAATATTCAGATCTAGACCAATCTCTAGGCTTTTTT
>NW_010406970.1:6998-7382 GCF_000710305.1 Buceros rhinoceros silvestris | reverse complement strand
GTTTTTTTTTTTTTTTTTTTGACAGCTGCTGCCTCTACTTTAGGCAAGGACATTAGCGCTGAGAGGAAAAAAAATTTGATTTTAATGCAAGCCCCAGTAATCAGCTATTTGTGATGGAATTTTATCTGTCCTGGTCTCTAAGGGATGAGAAGCAAGCAGAGAGGAAAGAAGGGTCAGAAATTAGTATGCAGAAATATCTGATCAGCCAAAGTAATTTTCTTTAATAATCGTATTCATACTGGCTGCTCTCCGCTCACTAGAAGAATTAAGTATTTAATAGTAATATATTTCATCTGGCAGCAGTTCCGTTTCGTTAGGAGCTGTGATGCCTCGCCGGGGTGGGGGTGGGCAGGGGAGGCAGCGGTAGGAGGGCCCCGGCACGGG
>NW_010406970.1:6117-6835 GCF_000710305.1 Buceros rhinoceros silvestris | reverse complement strand
GAGCAACGAAGCTGCCTCCCACGCCAGCAGCCCTGGCAGCGGGTCCCTGGGGGGCTCTGCCAGCCCTCCCTGCTGCCCAGCACCCCTCGGGAAGAGCCAACGCGGCGGCGCTGCGCAGGCTGAGCTCGGTGTGGAGCTCAGGCTTCTCTCGCGAGGGGAAGCGAGGTGTTGGCACTGTGGACGCGTGTTTCACGTTGGGCCCCATGTCAGAAACCTTGTGCTGTATCCTCTGGGCTGTGCAGCACAGGGGGTCACACCAGAGAAACGGCAGCTTTCTCCCTGGCCTTAAAACCACTGGGTGTGTATCTGCCAGGAGATGCACTGATGGTTGTTACTGGCATCCTTTCAGGGGAGCGTTAAACGCGTGCTTAGCTTAAGCACGTCCATAAGTCCCATTGACTCTAATGGGACTTAACTACATGCTTAAACGCTGCCCTGAGTAATGATGTTTTCCCAAATCAGTGATTATTCACAATAAACCCGTAGTAAACGCGAGAGCCTCCCATGCAGCCCAGATCTGCCAGGTGTGCCGCGTCCCCAGCGTGTCCTGCAGCCAGCTCTCGTCCAAGAGATCAGCAGCGTCTTCCCATGGTCTCCAACCCCGCAGCCACTCCAGAGCCCGGGTCAGAGGAGAGGGACCCCGCAGAAGCACGTCTGCACCTCTGGAAGGGCAGGATTGTCCTCCTGGAGACTGGACGGGCTGAAGGCACAGGGGGAC
>NW_010406970.1:5639-6020 GCF_000710305.1 Buceros rhinoceros silvestris | reverse complement strand
CAGCCACTCCAGCGCCCGGGTCAGAGGAGAGGGACCCCGCAGCAGCACGTCTGCACCTCTGGAAGGGCAGGATTGTCCTCCTGGAGACTGGACGGGCTGAAGGCACAGGGGAACGTGTCCCTCCATCAAGGCTCCCCTGGACACCCGCAGCAAGGGAACGGGGTCGTCTGCTCCGTGCCAGGCCTGGCTCCAACTCCTGCCATGATTTGCCGGAGGGAGAAATGCCAGGGAGAAATTAATCCATGTTCGCTCAGAAAAGAGACAGAGAACTTCAAACCTGAGTTCAAATCCTCCCTGTTCTTTGGAAAGCACATGGTATAAACAGATGGAAGGTGATACTGGCAATTCGGATCACTCCATGGTCTGGAGTGAAATACCTGT
>NW_010406970.1:3710-5509 GCF_000710305.1 Buceros rhinoceros silvestris | reverse complement strand
GACAGCTCTGCAGGCACAGGGAAGGAGGCAGCCAGCGACTTCGGGGTGCCTTGGCAGAACAGTGACTTGGGGATAAACCACCTTGGAAAGGAGGGAGATGTGCTCTTATGGGCCAGACTCTTCCAGAAATAACAGCAGCAAACCAGCATCACAAGTCCTTGTGGTAGTGTTGCTTTCTGGACTAATTACAAGCAAAATATCAATGGCAAAAAGCACATGTGCTGGGGGACTCAAGCTGGCACTTGAGGGGACAGACCTATTCTCTTTCCTTCTTTCTCTCCAAAAGTTTTGTACTTTATTTTCCCAAATTTGCTAAGCTGAAAAAACCAGCACACTTTCCCCTTTGCTCCTTCCATCACTTGTTTCCACCCCAGCTCCTGCGTTCGCTCCGGTGACGTGGTCTCTGCAGCAAGACCAAAACCGAGGTGCAAAAACTGAGCAGCTCAATCGAGCTTGTGAATGCCACGAGATATTGCTTAGCTGAAAAAAGACCCAGCGAGCTGGGACCTGGCTCTTGTGATAAATATACTGTAGTGTGGGGAATAGCAAGTAAATAAATAGTCTAGCAGAGGGTAGGACTTCTCTCATGGCAAAAATAGCGAACGTGAGGGGAGATAGAGCTCTGAAGGGATGGAAAGCTCCAGCGCAGCTAACGGTGGGCTCCAGCTAAACAGCGGGTGATTTAGAGTGCAGAGCTCCGGGGATTTGCATTGCAGGCTCTGCCTGGTCCCACAGGTTTGCCCAGGACACAAACCCCCTCCTCTGAGGGAGAGGGAAACAACGGTGAAGCGATGTGGAGTGTCAGGTGTTGCTCAATGCTCATTCACATCTGGACAAACCCTGTTCCCTCCTTCACCTCCTGAATGACTGTTCAGATAGCTCCTGTGTGAGGGTAGGGAGGAAGGGTTGTCTGTCTGCACACCCTGTCCTCTTGTCTGCACTGCGCCCAGTCCCAGGGTCACCCTGCTGACAGTAACATGCCCATGAGCCCGGTACATGTAACCAAGGATGCACCGAGCTGGGGGGGGGGATGCGGAGTCATCCTGCCTGCTCCTGCTCAGACCCCTGATGTATCCAGACCCCTGATGTATCCAGACCCCTGATGTATCCAAACCCGTGATGCTGGGCCCCTCCAGTGGGCAGCAGGTTCTGGCTCCTGCCCTCCCCACAGCTCCTTTCTTGCCTCCTCTTTCTCCAGCACCCAGCCTCCAGCGAGCTCTCATCCCCCCAGGCACTCGAGCACCTTCGGAGATGCCAGCAGCACAGAGCGAGCAAGCTCTGGACACCGCTGCTCTTGGAAAGGCCCGTGCCAGTGGTCCAGCTCCTGATGAGCACTTTCATCCCTCTCCAGAGCTGGTGACCCCAGACATCCGTCCCACGCGCGTCTCCCCTCCTTCCTCCCCTCCTTCGCCGTCCTCCTCCTCCTCCCCAAAGCGCGGTCTGCAGAGCGCGTGTTTGTGAGCTCACAGGGAACGGCGGGACACGGGCCTTTCTCTCAGCTCTAATGAAACCCTTTAATCATATTCAAATAGGTTACTGTTCAGGGGGAAAATAGAAATATGGATTTGATAGCAATAAATTTCCCTGGCTGGCTAAGCCCAGTTCTTAATTGTCCTGTCCCAGGGCTCGCACATTTCATTGTTCGTTAGGTGCTTAAGTCCCTGCTCTCATTTTGTGGCGGTGACATTACCGCTGATGGCTCTAATACTCTCATAATTTGAAAGGGGATTTGCATGATAGAACGCAGAGTATTAAAAGAAAAAGAAAAAAGGAGAGTTAAAAAAAAAAAAAGAAGGGAG
>NW_010406970.1:3205-3568 GCF_000710305.1 Buceros rhinoceros silvestris | reverse complement strand
AAGAGTGTGCGGGGGGGCAGGGGAGCGGATTCAGCTTTCACTTAAAAAAAAAAGTCACTTTCTTCAAAGTCAAATCATTGTTTTCATTAAAGTGAAAAAAAAAAAGTGTCTCTTCTGCACAGTCAGTCCAGCCTGGCGCTGGTATTATCCTTATTGTTGCTAATGGTTATTAATTATTATTATCCCACTACACGGAGCGCTGCGGACGTGATGTCCCCAATGTCCTTGGGACAAAGAGAAAAAAAAAAAAAAAGCAGGGTGTCCGAGCCGGGGCGGGCTCCTGGCAGCCGGCGGTGTGAAGGGAGAGAGGTTTTGCCATTGTCTTTGGTGTGACAGTGTTTTGGCAGGAGGCCCGGCGGGGGG
>NW_010406970.1:421-2973 GCF_000710305.1 Buceros rhinoceros silvestris | reverse complement strand
CTGCCTCGCTGGCGGCTCCTGCCCACGCTTCAGGTCAAGGGGTTATTTGGGAAGAAAACACAAAATAAGAACTGGGTCACCCGGCTGCCTGCCTTTATGGTCAAACTTCGGGTAGTGTTTAGAGATGAGCCCGAATAAATCATTGTTCCTCGATGACCAGGGAGACTCAGACCTGCCCGCAGGTCCCACCGCTCCTGGCATAGCCAGGTAGGGTTCTGCACCCCTCCCTCCGAGGGGCTGGAAACCAGACCAACTTCGGAGCTGGATTTCCCTAGTCACTGGCTTTTAAAGCTGGGAAGAACCATTCTAATCATCTGATCTGCAAATAGCAGACCCCCTCCACACCTGGGGTGTCAGAAACCCTGATGTGGATTTTATAGTGGCAAACCCCTCTCTGCAGAAAGAGGGATACGAGTCTCCAGGCCGTCGTTTTGCACCGTAAAGATCAGGGGGAGCAGCGATTTCTGCCCCTGTCACTGGCAGAGAGAGCCCCGGGGCCAGCACAGCACCCAGATGCTGCTAGTGCTATCGTTATAACTGGAAGGGTGCCCTGTCCTGGTCCTCTCCCTTTGGTGGATTCAGCTGGCTGCTTTTGCCCAGCCACAAAGAAATTTCTCCCAACTCTTGACAGCGACTCAGTTGTTAATTTCCTGAAAAAAAACCGCAGTCTCAAATGTCTTTTGAGGGATTTTGCTTTTCCCCTTGCTGGCTGGTTAAGGGGGAAAAGAAACGCACCTACATCAGAGACCAAAAAGACTTCTCTTGAACAAGCCAGAAATCGCCCAGCCTTTCCTGAGCCCAGAGCTGCCTCCACCTGTATTTATGGAGCGAGCGCTGGCCAAGCTAAATCGCAACCACGTCACCCAGTCCAGGTCCAGCTTTGGACCAACACCAGTCCACAGGCCACCAACCAACTGGTCATGTCGGTAACTGCGGCATCTCTTGAAAGAGGGCTTGTGCTTGCTGACCCCTCTGCAGCTGCCCTTTCCCTCCCTGTCTCGCTCATGTGAGAGAAATGCATAGAGAGAATCTGCAATCAAAACTGAGCCCATTTTCCACCCCTGTATACGGAAACCACTGTTCTGTTCTGTAGCTGGTCTGAAATTTGACGTTGGTGCGTGGACACACGGTGCAGTGTTCTGGGAGTCTGTGGGAAGCCTTTTAGCCATCAGCTGTTTATTTTCTAACAATAAAGTGGGAGTCAGAGATGTATTCGTTATTATTGCAGTGTCCGAGGTGTGTGCAGAGATCGTATTCTGGGTGCTGATTTAGCATCCTTCAAGGTGAGAAGGGCCCAACGAGTGAAGATCAGCCCAGGACTATTGATCTCAGCAGAACTGGAGCCGTTTCCCCCAGCTCAGGATGCTGCTTCCACAGCTTCCACTTGCCGTCTCCTCTTTTCCCTGTAACTCCGTCGTCCCCCCCAGGCTGTGCAGAGGCATCGGCGAAGCCCCAGGCCAGGCACCCAGACACTCCCCTGATTTCTCCGCGTTTGCTCACAGGTTCTTTCCAGGCTTGTTTCAGTGGAAAGGATCCTCTGGCAGTTCATGGAGGTGATTCTAGTCCCAGAGCCACGCATTAAACTCCTTCCCACCCCACCGGGTGTTCTCCAGCTGAATTCACCATGTGGGAGGCACTGAGGTCCCCTGGCTTGGCTCGCCCTGAAGGCTTCTCCAGGACAGGGCTCCCAGCCCAGGGAGGAGTATTGTTGTGTCTGCTCATTCCCGAGAGGATTCACCACCCATTTCTGGGAATTTCACCATCCCTAATGCCCATGGGGAAGGAGCCCAAAGAGCTCACAAAGAGCAGAGACTTTAATTTGTGTGGCTGCAACCCACAGACACCCAGACAGGCTCGGCACCCAGCCTCCGCGCTCACAAGGAGTGCATGGTCACATTCCCAAATCCGGATGGAGTTTGCCAGCCCCATCCTGAGCTGTTTGCCCTGCTCTTGCTACCAACAAATCCTCTGGCAAAAGCACGCCCAGGTTTCCTTGCCTTGCTCACTCCAGGCCTGGAGCAAGACATGGGGATTAGCCACAAGCAGACGCAGAGCACGGAAGGAGCCCCAAAGCTGCCAGCGAGCTGGCTGGGCTGCCCTGCCCTGCCCTGCCCTGGGTGAGAGGGCTCTGAACCCAGCACGTGTGCCAGTAGCTGTCTGAATCCAGAGAGACCCTTGAGGGAACGAAGGAGCCGGTTAGCGGAGCACTGAAGCAAGGATCCCGATCAAAATAGGATCATCTTGTCTCTCTTTTACTCTATTTTCATCACCGTGGCATTGGACCACTTCCCACTAACATATTTACCCAGCGAGGTGACTACCATCTGTCTCCTCTTTATTAAAATACTCCAGGATTTTCCCCCATGAGTCGTCGCCCTTGGGAATGGGAAGAAACGATGTCAGCGAGCTGGAGGGAGGACTGGGAAGTGGGTCATACCCTTCAGGAGCGCTCTCAGACCCTCCAAACTGGGGCACGTCGCGAGTCTGGGGACACGCTGCCGTTTGGACTCGGCTGCTCCACTGATCCCGGGGCGGGTTTTTTTGCCTCAAGC
>NW_010406970.1:0-290 GCF_000710305.1 Buceros rhinoceros silvestris | reverse complement strand
AAACGGTGCCGTGCGCGCTGCCAGCCCCCACCGTGCAGCAACTTGTTCCCCGATTACGTCACCCTGAATAAAAGGGAATTATTCAGACCCTCGTTTCAGCTGAAACAATACTGCAAATTAGCTAAACGTGTGCTCTGCTCCCAGCCGCCCCCCTCCTGCCCGTCTTGCAGGGAACCAGGCCTGCCTGGTGCAGGTTGAAGTAAGACCCACTCCAAGGTTCAGGGGATTAAGTCGCTGAAGGCGATTTTGTGGAGTTTAGAAAAAAACGCCCATTTCCTTTGGAAAAAATA
>NW_010406969.1:609-865 GCF_000710305.1 Buceros rhinoceros silvestris | reverse complement strand
CAGAGCATCCCCAGCCCTGTGGGGATGGGGGCGTCTGGGGGAGTGGAGGGCAAGGTCACAGGGCATCTGGGGGGTGGTGCTGCCCTGGCACCACTTCCGGATCTGTCGTGTCTCTCCCAGTGGGTGAAGCATCGTGACAGGTTCGTTGACGCCGAAGGGAACAAGCGCCGCCTGCCTCAATGAAACCCTTCAAAACCCCCCAAAAAGGGGAGCGGTGCGGCCTCTCCCTCCCTGCCTCCCCCCTGCTCGCAGTGGG
>NW_010406969.1:0-390 GCF_000710305.1 Buceros rhinoceros silvestris | reverse complement strand
GAAGAGCAGAGACAGACAGAGAGATGGAGGCACTGACGGCGACGGGGCGTTTTTTTGTTTTGTGCTTCCTGCTCCATGGTTTATGGAGTTCGTGTCGAACTTGGTATTTCTTGACACACAGGCCTATTTACAGACTTATTTATTATTTTTCTGTTTTCCCCACCATCCAAAATGATGGTTCTGTCCCCCATAGATGATCTCGGAAATTTTCCCTCACAGTGTCCCCTGTCCATCCCTTCGAAGGTACTTCAGCTCCCCCCTGTACAGCTCGCTCTGTCCCCTCTGACTTACGTCAGCTTTTCCCTCAGAAATTCAACCAAATCACCTCAGGCTTTCTCTCAGAATTGCCACCTCTCACCCCCCAGCCTCACGCCAGCTTCTCCCTCCAAA
>NW_010406968.1:59236-75518 GCF_000710305.1 Buceros rhinoceros silvestris | reverse complement strand
CGGCGGTCGCGCCAGCCCCGCGGGGGTGAAGTCCTGCAGCGGAAAAGCCCGTGGTGCCTGGGTGGAGGCTGAGGCGGGAAGATGGGGTCCTCCGTGCAATACGAATCCCCCTCGCTGTGCCGAGGGAGGGCTGGTGCGCAGCGCGGTGGATGGCGTCGAGGGCTGAGGAGGATGCGCGCCGCGCTGCGAGCGCCTGGGCCAGCCTGGGGTGAGGTAAGTGACTCGCGGCTCTGTCTCAGGAGGCCTCTTTTCTGCCCTGTGCCCCTCCGACACGAACCCCCTCTGCTGTTCGCCTGACTGGGTGTTGCAGTGTAGCACCCAAGGAAGTGGAGTTCCAGCTCGCGTTCGTTTCTTCAGGGGATTGAACCTTGCTGGGCTTTGTAGCTGATGCTCCTCTTGCTAGGGGCCGCGGTACCCCCTGCAATGCTACCAGTGACCAAGGCTCCCAAGGGGCAACACGGCTCTGCCGAGGAGCCTGCGCTGTGGAGATGCACAAACGTCCTTTTACCCAGAATCACGATGCAGGTGTGTAAGGAAGTAGCACAACCCACTGCCTCCCTTCACCGCTTCCTTGGGGTTTTTTATGTCAATTATACTGGGTTTTTTAGCTGTTTATGCCTGTGATTGAAGTCCCTTTCCTTTCCTGATATGTGCAAGGGATGTAAAAGGCCTTTGCTTCCCCAATACTATTGCAAAGAGCGCTAGTGTAGCAGAATGAATCCCTAGGTTTGCCTGCAGATCTTTAGCTGCATTTACCTGGGTTAGGGGATGTTGCTAGCGCACGTGGGCAGGCACTGGTAGTGCTACAGCCATAGGCTCAGTTGCTGGGAGAGGCTGTACTGGGAGCAGGCTTGATCCCAGCCCTGTGGCTGCCAAGCTCGAGCTGCCTGCCTGTCAGCACTGCTGTGGGGTGCTGGAAAACCTTTAGGGCTCGGTGTGCCCACAAAGACAGAACTACTGTGACTTGGGTTTCACTTCCTAGGGAGGCAGGAGGTGTCCTGACTCTGCGTAGTTAAGTCTTGGTATGTAAAAGGTAAAAAGACCTTTTGGCATCATTTGCACCTGTGAAGAATGTGACCAGCCACAGCAATGTGATAATGAATTGCACTGAGTGCAGAATGATTTGTAGGCCATGGCAGCGTGTCTAATCCATAAATCTAGAGCCTGCGTGTCTTGGCTTCTCCTGGCTCAGAAAGCTGCACATCATAGATGCTTTCTTGCTCTGCTAGCCTGCGGAGGATCTGCTGTGCTGCCGCTGAAGGGAGAACTGGCTTTCTCTCTGAAGGGAGCATCTGTCCAAGGCTTCAAAGAGCAAGAGGTGGTGAAACACAGCAAAGAAAAATGCAAGCTATTAAACTGCTTTGAGAATGGCGTCCTAGTATCAAGGCTGATCCAACACCTGGGCATGCGGGACTGGGCTGCCAGGCCTGCCAGACAGGCAGCTGTGTTGCCAAAGGGGCAGGGTGCTTCCAAGCAGCTGCTTTCTCTGAAAGATCCTGGGTTAAAAAACCCTGGGAAACCAAACCAGAGTGTGTTACAGTCTCCATGATGCAGCCCTCCAAACCTGAGAAGTCTAAGAAGCAGATCAGTACTTCCTAAGTGAAAGACAAAATGGTTGGTACATGGCACCGGGGAAGGCCTGCTGGTTCTTCCTTCTTTCGAATGCCCTGTTTTTCAGAATCCTGCATGGTGACTTTCGCATGCTTTGCAGAGTGGAAGAAGTCTTGAAAGCAAAGCAAGCTGATTTTGGAGCCTAGGGAATGTTAGCCCTTTGAGAACCAGTTTTTCAGTCCCTGTTCCTTATGGTGATAGTGGTTATGTTTTGCGTCAAGATTGCTGCGGGTGCTTGTTTACAGATTGTTCATGTGAACCTTGGAACTCCCCCTGTCGTTTTAAATGGACTTTCATTATTTTCTGCAACCTCACAGGTGGAATGAAAATACCATGTTTTTACATGTAAAGAACAACTTTCTATCATCCACTGCAGGGCTTGGTCACTGAGATAGGCCAGTTCTTTGCAATAGTTGGAGATTAAGTAGTGCTTGGAGACTGTGCGGAGGGAAGTTTTGGAGAAGCATGGCTTATACCTGCTTCACGTAGTCACCGCTGTATGCTGTGCCTATGCCCAAGTGAGAACGTTCAGTGGATGCCTTGGTGGCACCCTGATCTGGGATTTCTTGCATTGCTTACAAATTGAAAAAGACGTTTTTCATGGTCGTTGTTATGAGGCTACTGGGTCTTCTTCAAACCCTTCATTTCCCTTCAGGATTGAAGTATGCAGGGCATCCCAGAGAGCGTGCCAAGAAAAGCAGTGTTGATTCCACAGCATGGGACATCTTGTCTGTCCTAGGGTACGTGGGAGAACAACTATTTCAGAAATGTTTAGAAATGGCTTTTACTTTTCTTGGTATATTTTCATATGAAAACTGAGGCTCCCTCAGGCTCTTAAGCCTGATTTTAGAGGACTTTAATGGAGAGCACACAGTCTTTTTAACAGGTTCCTGTGAATGATTGGTTATCTTGGATGAATGTCTTGAAAGCAGCAGGTTCCATGTTGAGGTTTGTTCTGAAGATAGCATGTGTATGCGTACTGTATGTCTAGATAAAGGTGTGTGTTCCCTGGAAGAACAGGATAGAGCACTGCTGGAGGACTTTAAGGATTAAAGTGGTTTTAGTCCAAACCACCCCCCCCCCCCAAACCCAAATCACCTTATATCTACAAGTATATTTTTTCCTATTTCTTTACATGTCTTTTGGTCTGCTTCTGCTCTGAAATGTTTGTGACTATTGAGAACAGAATATGCTGGGAGGTATTTCTTTATATTTACACATGGGAGGATTAACCAGAGAATTGTGACAACAAAATGCCGAGAATGCCCTCTGTGGATACCTAACGGTTTGGGCTGTGTAGTGCTGATCTACCACCCTGGTCTCTACAGCTGATGATCACCTCTGACCTCCCCTGTCACAGCCATTTGATGATGTATCAATGTCACTCATTTTGCATAGAAACAGAGCTGTGGTCGTTGGGTGACAGACTGTCTCCAGAGCCATCACCCATCCTGACACGTAATTTGGGTTTGCTCAGAAGAGGGCAGCATATAGCTTTTAATCGCCTGTTTGCTTCTACTAGTAAAATCGGTGTGCGATGTGAGCCTGGGAGAGGAGGAAGACAAGTGTGTTCTCTGTCTGCCCAAACAGACTCACAATGTTGCTTAGTTGCCCAAGAGGCAGACGTTGCTTTTTGAACCTGTGACTAATAGTTTAAGCAGTCCTTTTCTTGTTGGTGTTCTGAAACACCAGACTGAAACTGAGAGGGGAGGAAGGTGGGCATCATGTTCCTATGGCCGTGATGGAAATGGTGTTTGTTCTCTGTGGGGTGTTTAGTCTGAGCTTCGGAGGGCTGAAAATCCATCCCTTGACAGGTGTGGGGGGGAACATTGCCCATCATCACTGAGTGTTGAGAGCAGTGGGTTTGCACTGGCATCCCTGTTGGAGATGGGAAGGCCCTCTGCCTGGAGGATGGGTGGCAGGTAGGTGCTCTGAAAATATCCTAGGGCTAGGTAGGACAGAAGTGCAGAGCAGCTCCAAGTTTTGTTCTGGTGTCCATGGGACGGCAAATGCAGAGGCTGAACAGGCAAACCTGTGAGGACCCGGGGAATTCGTATGCGCAGGGAATCCCTGCGCTGACTGAGAGGAGCTGTGGGGACCTGAAGTTTGGATTCAAATACTGCGAAACAGCAACATCTCTCATTACAAATCATAGCCCTTAACTTGGTTGTCTCTCATACGATAAGGGCTGTGTCTGTGTTTGGGGAGCTTTTTCCACTACGTGCTTTTACCACTGGCATTCTCAAACTCTCCAAAAGATGGTGCGGGTACCCACACTTGCTCTGCATCTCCATTACCTGATCTTTCAACACAGTGTTAGCAAGCTAATTTTTTTTCCCAGGATGAGAGTTTAAGTCCTCCCATTGAATACGGCCAAAGAAGAGTGCTGGAATGGAGTTTGTATTCCAGAAACAATGGCCCCCTTATGTGGTGTGTCGTGATCTGTGTGAATGAACCTGCTGGTGAAATAGAGGCTTTTCCCTAGGCTATTTTATACCTTTCTCAGGTGAATCTTCGTATTAGATCAGCTGCCTGGATTCCTGCAGGGAGAGGGTAGAGAGGTAAAGCATGAAATCTGTGTTCTGTGAGAACACGAGACAAAATAACCATCAGTTTCCATAAATCTCCGTGAGCTGCAGTGAGGTTGCCCGCATTAAAACTCATGAAGCAGCGGACAGTTTCCCTGCTCAGCTCTGTGTGGCTTTTTGGCCTTGTAATGCTTCTCTCTGGGTCCAGTCCAAAGTCTCCACCCTGGGCTGGCTGTTCGCTTCAAACTAAAGCTGGTGTCATCCTTCTTGCCTCATCCCCAGCTCTGCTGTGAGCTGCTGCCTATTCTGTTGGTACCTGGTCTTTCCCACCCTTCTCAGTGCTGTCAGCATTTCTCAAGTTGTACGTAAAATATACTTTGCTACTTTCCCATGTTTGCTGGCCGAGCTGCACCAAAACCATCAGACTGATTAATTTGATGATCCAGTGCAGAAGGCTTTAAAAGGAAGTCATTGGTGTTTTTGATCGCTTCCTCTCCTCTCATCCCCCCGACACTATCTGTCAAGATGGCATTTTTGATGATCCCTTTGTTGCTTTTCCTCTTTGCCTGAGACTTGCAAAAGTGCAAGAAGCAACATCATTTTTCTGTGCTGCCTAGCCCTAAATGAAGGGAAACTCTCTACAGGCGATGTTCCTGAATTTCAGTGTGCACATTTCGCTGCAACTTTCTGCAGTGCTTCAGGTAGAGTGGTTTATATCTGTCCATTGCTGGTCCTTGGCCTGAGCAAGGAAAGGACTGTAATGTTTTCTATTTCTGTGTTGAGTGAGCGAGGCACATGGAGAGGAGGAAGAGAGATATGCTTACATAAGGTACATGTGGAGAGAGAGGGATTTGCATTGTCTGTAATTTGAAAATATATCGAGGTACATTTTTTACGTGTGGATCTGAGAGAATGCTACACATTAAGGGCAGCGTGGTTTGAGCTATGTGGTGGTGTTCACACTCTGGGAGAAGTCACACTTCAGCTAACTTGCTGCGTGTTGCAATAAACCGGTGCCCTATTTTCTGTTCTATGCATGCAGGGGAAAAAGTGGTGTGGAAATAAAACTGCTGAAAACATGCCTAACCTGAGGGCAGTGGAGTGAAATCCCAGCTCTGCTCTGGTTCTGCCATCAACTTTAGTAAAGCCAGAGTTCACTGAAGGACCCTTTGGAGCGTGTGCTAGACCATGCACACAAACTGCCAGGATGAATCTCTTAGTTAATGAGATCCAGTGCAGGAAGGCACAGCTGTGGGGCAAGGGCACTTATGGGTTGGTGTAATGTTAGTGTTTCTAAAACCATCGAAAGCATCTGAGTCCTGTCAAAATAAGAGGAAATTGAAAATTAAGCACTGTATCCCCTCAACTTGTTCCAGTAGTTAATTAGTTGTGGAAAAATCAGCATGTAATTTCAATCCCTGTTTGTGAGTTTCCAGCATTCCTACCTTGCCTTTATCTGTAGATGTCTGCAGGGCCCCATGTGCTAGGCACTGTACATTCCCAGGAATGGGAAATTGTGAAATCCATGTGGGATGGGAAATTATCTCAGATGTTTCCCATCTTAGATAGGCAGAAAAAAAGTCTACCTGGGAAATGATTCGGTTGAAACCCAGGACATACAACTGGTGCGTTCATTTCCATGCTCACCCTCCTGCCTACCAGCAACCCACTTGCACTTTTAAATAAAAAATTAGTCTAATCTAAAAAGTGGAGCTTCAGTATTTCTGAACTGGAAAATAGACATCTAATCAAGTCCACTGGTTTATATATTTTTTAAATCCATGTTTTAAAAATAGATTCTTACACCAACTGTTCTTTGCTCTTGACAAGTTGGGAGTTTTATATAGTAATTCACTGAATGGTTTCCACCAGCTTTCTCCTGCACGGTGAAGAGGGTCTGTATGCTGAAGTGTCTTTCATTGCATGTGGTGAGACAGCAGAGGAACAGAAAGAGAAGGACAGGATAAATTATCTTTGTTAGAAGACTACCAGTAACCTTCTGGCCTAGTGGGCTGCTGCTGTTGAGGAGAGGTAGCTTACAGATCCATCTGGAGCCAAGCCTCTGTAGCATAAATTTTCCTGCAAGAGGCTGGATCCTGCTTAAGTAGCTGTTTTATTTTTGCTCTGCTGTGCAAGTAGATCCACCTAATGGAAGCATTGCAGGACTGACAACATATGGAGTTTCTCCTCTGGAAAGCAGAAGACTTTTGTTGCTCAGAGGCTGAGAGTTTATTAACCACAGCGATCCAGCAGGTCTTGGAAGGACTCCCAGGACCCCTGGAGGTGCTGAGCTGCATGTGTTGACACACTGGGAGTCCAGCACTTGCTGTGTTTCTCTTATTTCAAAGGAAATGTCAGTCAGAGAAGGAACATCTCCTCTGCTGGGAGGCAGCTGGAGTGCATATCAAACAGGAGCTTTTGTGGGGTAGGAGGGCAGGGCAGGAGGCAGCCTCTTGATCTGGGAAGGGAGCTGGCAGAGATCCCAGTGGAGGATCCAGCAGAGGGATGGCCTGGCCCTTGGGCTCCCTGCCCATTGCAAGCAGTCTGCAGCCCCAGAGGTGCAGGAGCCGTGTGTAAACTGTGCCGTGGTTTTAATGACTGCCTGTTAGAAGAGATAACTTACCACAGTATGGGACACTCTCTTGTACCCTTCTCTGGAGCACTTCTCCTAAATCTTTGGGCCGTGAGTGGGTTCACCAGTGTTCCCCATATTAAATGAGACAGGCTGTTCCCCACCTGGCAGTTGCAGGGTTGGACTGATGCCTCAGGGAGTTCACCAGCGTTGCTGGAGGGCATAGTAGCTGGGATGTCCTCACTAGTGGCCCAGGGTGGCTAACGCTAACCCATCCTCAGAGGTCTTTCCCCTTGGCTTCCCTGAACAATGATGGTCTGAGCTTAGTGCTGTGAAGATTAAGAGATCCCTGGCAGGTGTGTGGGAGCATTCACTGCTGGTTGTTCATCTGCTGCTGTGAGCTGCCTGGAAAAGGTTTGCTTGTTCAGCTAGGGAGGTAGAACCTCACTGCAGAGTTTAGCATCAGTGCTACCAAGGCTCAAAGCAAGTTAACAGCAAACAGCTCTCAGGATGAAGTCTGTGCACACGACGGGGAAAAACACCAGGAGAGAGCAGAAAAAAGGACTAGACCTGCTGGGCAGTTTCCTGGCAACAAGGGGCTTGATCTGGGCCGATCACTATTTACAAATGCTGAAGCAATTGCTGCCTACTGAGCTGGCCTAGTGGTATCCTCAGCGATTCCTACAGATGGGGAATGAGCAGCAAGAATAACAGAACAGGGAGGATCTGGTTACTGGTTCAGAAAGGAATGCCAGGATTTCCTTGCCTGTCTGGGTGCTGGCTTTCTCCTGCTCCTGCCCTGCCCTGCCCTCTTGGCTAGTCCAGCCCTGCTTCACAGTCCATCACAGCCATAAAGGGAGGCTCTTCTGTTGGAGCTGCTGCACCCAAGTTGGTGTATGCCAAGCTGTACATAAAATAAAACGTAAAATATATTTGAACTGCTGCACTTAAACTTACAATGGAGAGAAAAACAGTAGAACCTGTGGGCTGCCATGAGGCATGCTGTAGCTTCACAGCAAAGCAGCTTTTTCAGTAAGCAGAAGGAAAAACTGATCTGTTTTATTGAGTAGAGTTATCAGAAACTTAATCGAGAAAGTTAATCTCAGAAGTATGCTAAGTTTGAACATCTGTAAGTGCTTTGAGATTTGTGAGGGAAAATGTTGGGCAGAAGGAGAGGATGTATCTGTGGTTCAAAGCAGGGGCAAGGATATACCGTATTGCATAGCCAAACTGTAGGCATGACTTCTGGAAAACTATTTCTTTACTTTTGAAATACATTTGACTGTACTAAATAGCATAGCATTCTTGAAATGTTTTCCTTGGCTTGTCCAATGCCTCCTGGCCTCTATTCCTTCTCTTTTCCTTCCCTATTCTTTGCAAACAATTAAGTTTGAACCTTACTTTACTTTGTTTAGGTTTAGTATTTCCCTCAAATATTTAAATCTATGATACTTATCTTGAGTAGCAAGCCAAGGAATCACAGAAATTCTGTGTTAAAGTCTCACCCTCGTTTTGCTACACAGAGGCTTTCCTGAGCAGAGTTGTAAGCTCCCCAGCTGCTGTTTATTCCATCCTAATGCTCCGTAAAGGATTTGATCTGCTACCTTTTGAATAGAGGGACGCTTTAAAATAGCTCCAGGCAGTCTTCATCCTTTTATCTACCTGTGATGAACCCACTGTTTTAGGAAGTGTGGGGAACATACTTAGTAAAATAAAGATATCTGTCTCATAGCTACTTAGCAACGGAGCTCAGAGGGCTTGCCAAACTGGATGCCAGTTGCTACACCAGTAGCAAAGATGCAAAGATGGAGAAACTGAAGTAAGGAAGGTTTTGGGACATGCCTGCTCTCACAGAGCACATCAGCAGCAAAGGTGGGATTGAACACCCCTGCATTTCACACCAGCTTCCTGGGAAGCAGGAGGGAAGGATGCACATGCACAGCCCAAGGTGGTTGTCTTGCATGTAGCTCTTCCTTGCTTTCTTTTCAATAGTTTGCAAATTGCAGAATAGGGACCGTGTTTCCCTGTTCTTCATGATTAATTGTAAAATTCTCACTAGGTTTCAGGGAGTCTGAAGCGGGAAGAGCTGATGTTACAAACTGACACCAGGGTCTTGGGCCAGTGTCTGCCTTCAGGCCCTGTGCAGCAGCTGCTACCTCTTGGAATTCTTGTGAAATGCTGCCATAAGTCTTCTCAAATTATTCAAATCTGGACTATTACAGGAATGAAGGGAACAAGGGCATTTTTCTGATGTGTGGTGCAGTTGGGAGCTGCTGCACTGGAAAGAGAACTTTGGTCTTGAGCATGAAACGTATCCTGCATTCTGGCAAGGTGCAGAACTAGCAGTGGGAGTAGAAGTCTCCAGTCCCAAACACACTTCATTCAAGTGTGTGTAGAGATATTGGACAGTGTCCTCTTTCAGTGTGCAAGGGAAGCCAAATCCTGCTTTCATCAGGTCTGCATGGCCTTGGAGTAACTTCACTTCTCTCTGCTATGCCACAATGATGCACTCAGCTCCCCTACTTGTGAACCACAACACCCACCGAGGGCTGTGCCTTCAAGCCCTCAGCGATTTTTCCTGGAGTCTGAGATACAAAGGCACTTGTGATGCTCAGAGAAGGGAGGGCAGAGTGACTGTCTGCCCCATAAGATAATGCGTCTCCACCTACGCCTGGCATGGCTGTGTTTTTCTTGCTCTTTTGTGGTTTTGTTGTTCTCCTCTTGCATCTGCAAGACCCTGCTCTGGCTATAGCAATTGGCTAAATCTTTCTTGTATTCCTCCCGCAGGACCCAGGCACAAGCCCAGCCAAGCTTTTCATACATGTCTGCAGATAGACCTTTGCCCCTATGGTTTGCCTGGCCCCCTCTTCACCCGTGGACAGGCACTCCAGTGCATGAAGCGGACATTTTCCAGCTCTAAGCTGCCAGAGTTAATTAACCTTCTGCTAAGGCCAGGCCAGTCTTTCTGGGAAACTAGATCCATTGGGCTGTGCATTCCACAAGCCACTCTTTGCCTGGCGTCTCATGTATCTTTACAGGAAAAATCCATTTCTTTCTCCATATACTTGTCTTTTGGGATTGAAGGAGGCAGAAGCCTGGAGAAAAGAGAAGGGACGGAGTTCCTCAAGTCTCCCTGCTGTCAGCAGCTGCCAGGAATTTGCCACGGGAGAAAACCAACCCAAAACTGCCTGGCTCTTCCTGGATGGAGGATGCACACATGCCGGTTTCCCCATCTGCTCTGAGAAAGAGCCAAGTCTCTTCTCCCTTGCAGCAGAGCTGTCTCTGTATAAGGCAGATGCCACAGTTTCCTAGGAACTGCTTGGCATGACTGGTCATAAGGTTGCTCTCCAGTTTAGCCCTTGTCCTCTCTCTTGCAGCAAGCTTGCCCCACTTCCTGAAGAAAGTACAAGGTTTTCTTCTGGGCTTTGTTTAGTTTATGTAGCACGACTGGTCAAACCTGTGCACAATAATGTTCTTAGTGCTATTATCCTTCTGGGCCATGGGACCTAATTCCCTTCTGTGCCTTGAGGTTTCAGAGGTCCTTGAGAACCATTTTCCAAACAGCCTGCAGAGACAGAGATCAAAGATTGACTGGACTCTTACTCAAACTTACTGGGCTTCAGTGGCTAAGTTCTTGGGGCAAACTGTAGAGATGAGTGTTGAGTTCTTCCCTGGCTGATCTTTATTTTAAAACAAAATACCTCTTTTGCGCTGTGCCCAGTGCATCAGTGTGTTTTCAGGCTCATGCCACCTGCATTGCAGTGCTTCGTCTCGTGATGGGTTAGTGTTGGTGCTGGAAGAAACAGATGCTGGGTTGTTCAGTCTCCTGACACATACGTGCCTGACTCCCATCGGTAACACGCTGTATAAGGCCATTTATCCCCTTCTCTGTGGGGCAAAATGCTCCCTTCCAACAGACCCTAACCAAGCAGAACGCTGGCCAGACCTTTTCCCGTTAACTGAGCCTGTCTTTCCTTGTAAGAAAAAGAAGTTTAATCATGCTCTCTTCCAAAAATAATAACTAAAAAGTATAAGCTAGCATGAAAGTGTGTTACGCTCTGCAAAAAGAAAGATAGGGACCTTTCTGACTGATGCCGGGGGCAGGGTACAGAGAGTTGTTTGCTTAATGTGAAAAAAGCCAGAATTTACCTGTATGGTTCACTCCTGTTTGGATAGAGACTGCAAATCCCCTCTCTCCCATCTCGTTCTGTGGGTGAGTTGCAGTAAATCAGGACAAGCTGAGAGGGGTTTGGGGTTGTTTGTTTTTGGGTTTATTTTTCGAAAGGGCCTTGATTGTCCAGCTATTTTTCTCCCTTGGTGCCGCTTCGTGCCACTTCTGACTTTGATTAATATGTCTCTGAATAAAATGTTAATCTAACTAGGGGTTCTTGGCCCAGCCCCCCTGCCCTCCATGCCATACTCCAGAAATATTAGAGAAAGCACACAGAGATTTTGTCTCCCTGCAGAGCACTTGTAGCTTTTGATTAATGGGTGGAAGGGCCCAGCTCCAGTTTTGTGGCATCTCTCCCAACTGCAGAAAAATAATCAAAAAGTCACCAAACATGACACAGAGAAGGAAAGTCCCAGGAGAAGATGAGAAGAAAGGAAGGAGAGAGAGCAGCTTACAATTCAAGATGTACCCCACTGTAAGCCTTGATATTTGTGAGCCTGAGTTCAGACCCTCGTCTACACTTTAACCTTTCTTTATAATAAGTGCAGACCATGTTGCTGGATTCAGCAATTTCCAATTTTCAAAAAGAGCAATTTTCAAAAAGGCTCTGGGTTGTCTTAACTTCTAACAGCTACCTCACGAATTACTCTGCACATTGCCCTGGGCTGACACTTCACATGCACGTGTTAAGAGTGGCTAAGATGGCTTACTAAAAAAAAGAGACCTTACACTTCAAACAGGACACGTGTTTCCCGTCTTCCCCTTCGAACTCTTGCCCATTCTCTGAATCAAACTTCTTTTGGAGCTTCCGAAATGATCAGAAACATGTGTTTCATTCCTGTTTTCTGGCCGGTACTGAACTCAGAAAGGCTGTTCTTGTATTACTTCCATGTGGAAGCCAGACCTGCTGGAAATTTGCTTGTTCCCTCAAGGTGGATAATTTGGTGGAACTGCATATATAAGGAGCTATTCATGTGAGGGTTTGTCTACGCAGGGCAATTAGGCTTGAGCAGTCAGGAAGTCAAAGCTACTCTGTTAGTCTGAAAATAAGAGTATCCACTGAAAGGGCTCATCAAAAAAGCTATTCCTGAGGCAAGCCTTCAGCATTGGTGTGGGATGTGCATAAAGCGTGAAGGAGAATGAAGGCTGGCGTGTACCACATTACAGCTTCCTTTCCTTGCAACCCTTCTGCAGAGCTTTAGTGCCCTGTGATATTTCTCCATTTTGTGATGGAGTACCTGGAGCAAAACTTCTATCACTTTGGTGCCAGTCACAGAGCTGGAAGATACAGACTGAGCTGTAAGGCAGGTGAGGTTCCTTGCATGTGTGCTTGGTGTTACAACACTCTAACTAGGAAAAGGCTCCCACTCAGGGAGAAAAAAAATCCCCTGAGTATTTTGAGCCTGGATTTTTTTTGACAGAATATGTAAAGAGCTTTAATTTGTGCAGTTGCAATACTCCCTTGTGCCAAGGAAAAGTCTTGCATCCTCATCTACTGGAGAAATCTCTCAACTAAGAAAAATCAGCCCTGATTATTAAGAGATTTACACTTTCTTCACTTGGAAGGAATCTGTGAAGCAGTGCGGCCTTTCCTGGCACCAGTGTGGGATCACGACTGTCACTGTACAGCCTTTCTTTTCCTCTTGGCATCTTCCTGTCAGTCATTGATGGGCCTGTCACCCAACTCACTCGACAACAGACGTGCCTGGAGGATGCGGCCGTCCCTACTGACAACAGCTTTGTTTCCCATGTGATGGATGGCTTTGTGGCCCAAGCCTTGCCATTGTCCCCTTGCCTGTGGCCTTGCTTCAGTGATTCTTATCTCTGCTCTGGGCATCCACTCTCTGCAGAGATGGTGAAGAGTTGCCAGTGCTTCATCTTCTCTGTAGGTGCCTCTCCAGGACCGGGGTGGGGGGGAAGGACAGCGGGCATCTCTTCCAGACTGAATGAAGCCAAACTGTGCTGTTTACCTGGGCCAGTGTGGCATTCTGCCTTATCAGCTCTTATCAGTGAGGGGAAGGCAGATAGGAGGAATTCTTCTCCTTAGATGCTCAGTTGTATAGGCAGTGTGGAAGCGCTTGTGTAATTACCATTCTCTAGCTCTCACACCCTTATCTTGTAAATCACCAATCCATCACAGCCCTCCTCCTGGTATTGTTCTATAATTAACTGGACAAACTACAGGAGCATTGTCGAGCTCCCCATTTACAGAGGAGGGACAAAGACTTGAAGGAAGATTTCAGTCCCCTTCAGCTTTTTTCCTTCTCTCTTGAACTCTTTTTCTGTATCTTCTGTTCCATCTCAAGACTCTAAAGATGTCTCACCTGCGTCTCTGAATGAGCACTTATTTGCAAACCTACAATCAACACAGAAGGAGTGGCCTCAAAAGGCCAAGGACTCAAGGATTTTAACCCTTCTTGTTCCACTGCAGATGTGTGCATACTCACATCTGTGATGTGTGCAAGGAGCAGCTCAGTTATTCTGGACAGACAGGCTTTGGACCCTCTGCTAACGAAAACAGGCTGTAGTTGCCTCATCCATTCCTTCATGATAATATGCTGAGGATTTAGCTCCTAGCAAAGAGTCTGCTTATGAGTTAAGGACTCATAAGCGAGAGCTGAACTCATAAACTGGAGTGGGATTATGAGCTACAAGGGAGATGGGATATTTCCAAAGGCTGTGGTAGTACAAAGGTTCAGGGAGTTACTGATACTTTGGTGTTATTGACTCAGGAAGGTAGATGAAATATTTGAAGGTTCTGCTTGGCTCTGAAAGTTTGATGTAGGCTCTGGAGCATGGAGGGAACTGGGAGTGACTTGGGGTAATAAAGCTGGTTTCTTTCCTGTAGACCAGGCAGGGGTGTCTGCTGGGCAGCATGGAGAGTTGGTTGAACCCTGCAGGATGTGGAGGCAAGGCTTTTCTTAAGCTCGGTCTTACTTTGACAGGCTGCTCCTGAGAGCCTTTGGAGGGGGTATCCTGCTCCGTTGCCCAGTGAGAGAATACAGGGCCATAGGTAGATCAGGAGAATTGGACTAAAGCTCTGCTGTTCTTTTATCTTCTTTTCTGCTCTTGCCTACAGTGATTTCAGTACTTCAGAACAGGTAATTTCTCACCCGGGATGCTGTGGCCCTGTTTTCAGCTGGAAGCTCTAGACACTGGAGCACTACATATGATAGTGGTTTATAGACTCTATTCTCTTTCTCTGCAAGTTTTTAGGAAAGGTCACAGTTCTCATTGCTGCTGCTTTGACAGCAGAATTTAGTCCTTTGTGTTGATAGTATCAGCCAACTTTGCTGACCCCATGGGCATCCATTGGAGCAGATTTTGGCTCAGAGAAAGAAGATCTACTTTTCTTCCTTATTTGACGTGTCAGATAGGTTCGCTGGATGAAATGTGTGCCTTTATGTTCTGGTAAGCCGGGCTTTATAATAAAAAAAACAACATTGCTTATTTAACCTCCATCTTTAAAGTCATCTTTTCCAGCTTTTGTGAGCTGTAAATTAGACCTGTCCACCCTATGGAAATTCTGGAGAAGCGACCCAAGGCTGACCTCCAAGCCATGGGGTACTTCTTAGTGCTACCTGCATCCCAGTGACCAGGTCACCTGTATTAATATCTGAGCACATTGGAATGCCTCTTCTGAGGCCAGTGAAGCACAGGGTGTCTAAGCTCTTCTTCGAAAAAGGCTTTGTCACTTCAGTTCGTTTGAATGGAAAGGGGAAGACCTGTTCATGTTTATTTTACAGCCCCTTTTATTGACTTGATTTATAGCCTGAGGCTGTGAGTTAATTGAGGTCTAGTCCGGGACAGGGCACCTGGGAAGGGGAGGGGAGGTGCTGCAGTGCCACCGAAGGGAAAACATGCAGCAAGTGCTTTTATGAAGCTTTTATGAAGCTTTGGCCCTTGCTCTGTGACAGCAAGCCAAGCTCTTGCCACCAGCACTGGTTGTTCTGGCCAAGGGAACATCCTTAGCTCACTGTGGGTGGCAAAGCTCAGGGGGGCAGAGGTTAACCAAGAGAAGGTGCTTTTTCTTGGTGCACCCTTCATTAAAGCTTCCTCCTGCCTGTCTTATGGGTGAAACCTAGTCACCTGTATAAGTGCGACTGTCATCACCTTCTCTAATGGAGACCTGATAGGGTTGTTCCCATGGTCTGAAAGCAGTTGCTTTCCAGTGCACACCTCCTGGGCCTTCAGAGTAGATGCCAAGGTCAGCTCTCTTGTTCTGCACCCGAGCCTGCTCTGGATGCTCCTGAGCTTTTGGGTATGGGGACAGGCTGGAGACGAAGGGATGCCAGCGTCTCTGCTTTTCTTCTGAGCTGTTGGGGCACAAAATCCAAGTGCTGTCCCCACTGAAGCTGTGCTAAGAGAGCAGTGTTTCTACCCTGTAAAAACCCCTGATAAGCCAAGGGCAAAGTTAGAGCAACTTCTCTTGCTAGGCTGGCTCTGCCACAAACACATACGCTCTTCTTTTTCCTTTCATCTATTTACAGCATGTGTGCATCATAAACAGAACTGTGCAGCCACCGTGCTCTTCACAGGGAGACCCTTCCTTGCTCTGGGAAGGCCTTTTCAGCCTGGTTTGTGCCAGGGAGGGCAAAGGAGTAAAGATGCTGTGAGATGAACTGCAGAGATTCCTTCCCTTCCTAGGCCTGCATGGAGCAGGTACCTTGTCTTCATTCCTAGCACCCAGTCTTTCCTTGGATGGCTGGTTCAATAAATTCCAACTGCATGGGATGGAACAGGCGTGTGCTGCCAGTATGGAAATCAAACGAATGACGAATACCACCACATCCTTGCATCCCAGTGTCACTAAAAAGACCCACCTCTCTCCTTCCACGTAATGCTATCCTAAACCTTCGCAAGGAAGGCTGGGTTTCTAGGAGAGGCAGTATCCTTTTGAGATAAACCAGTGCAGGCAGGAAAAGCAGAAAAGCTTTGGATACATACACCCTTCTTAAAACCTGAGTACAGTCTCAGAGAGCTTTTCCATCTGTAGGATGTGTGATCTCATTTCTGGGCCTCAGTGGTGTAGTTTGGGGATTACTTTCTTTGTCTGGCACAAGCTCGGTACTGAACGCAGTGGATCAACTCCCCTTTACTTCAGGAAGCTGCGTCCTGAAGGAAGACACATCTCAAGTGCCCCGTGTCCTTTGGGGCCTAATTGTATTTGCACTACAGCCCTGTGATAAAGTTGTGGGTTGTTTGCTCTAAACTACTTTATGCCACACCTTTAGAAAGAGGCCTTGCTGGAAATGAGAACCAATTTCAGAACTTATATTTTGTCTGAATGGTGAAAAGAAATGCTGAGATAGGCAGGCCAGAGTAAGGAGAGCGTATGGATCATGGCGTGTTGCTGCACTGGTCCTTTCCCCCCCCCAGAAGAAAGGCCTGGAGCTCCAC